>NC_060176.1:36590311-36817811 GCF_021184085.1 Oncorhynchus gorbuscha | reverse complement strand
GCAAATGTATTAAATAAATTAAATATTTATCACACTACTGTTCAAAAGTTTGGGGTCACTAAGAAATGTCCTTGTTTTGCATGAAATGAGTTGCAAAATTAATAGGAAATATAGTTACGACGTTGACAAGGTTATATATAATAATTGTCCTTCAAACTATGCTTTCGTCAAAGAATCCTCCATTTGCAGCAATTACAGCCTTGCAGATCTTTGACATTCTAGTTGTCAACTGTGCTGGCCACTCCATTATAGACAGAATACCAGCTGACTGCTTCTTCCCTAAATAGTTATTGCATAGTTTGGAGCTGTGCATGGGTCATTGTTGTCCTGTTGTAGGAGGACATTGGCTCCAATTAAGCGCTGTCCACAGGGCATGGCGTTGCAAAATGGAGTGATGGCCTTCCTCCTTCAAGATCCCCTTTACCCTGTACAAATCTCCCACTTTACCACCAATGGACCTCCAGATCATCACGTTGCCTCCAAAATGCTTGAAAGATGGCGTCAAGCACTCCTCCAGCATCTTTATTTTTTCTGCGTCTCACGAATGTTCGTCTGTCCATAACACTTTTTTCCAATCTTCCTCTGTCCAGTGTCTGTGTTCTTTTGCCCGTCTTAATATTTTATTTTTATTGGCCAATCTGAGATATGGCTTTTTCTTTGCAACTCTGCCTAGAAGGCCAGCATCCTCTTCACTGTTTGACATGGAGACTGGTGTTTTGCGGGTCCTATTTAATGAAGCTGCCAGTTGAGGACTTGTGAGGTGTCTGTTTCCCAAACTAGACAGTAATGTACTTGTCCTCTTGCTCAGTTGTGCACCAGGGCCTCCCGCTCCTCTTTCTATTCTGGTTAGAGACTGTTTGCGCTGTGCTGTGAAGGGATTAGTACACAGTGTTCTATCGAGATCTTCATTTCTTGGCAATTTCTCGCATGGAATGGCATTCATTTTTACGAACAAGAATAGACTGACGAATTTCAGAAGAAAGTTGTTAGTCCTTTTCTGGCCTTTTTGAGCCTGTAATCGAACCAACAAATGCTGATGCTCTAGTCTAAAGAAGGCCAGTTTTATTGCTTCTTTAAATCAGAACAACAGTTTTCAGCTGTGCTAACATAATTGCAAAATGGTTTTCTAATGATCAATTAGCCTTTTAAAATTATAAACTTGGATTAGCTAACACAACCTGCCATTAGAAACACCAGAATGATGGTTGCTGATAATGGGCCTCTGTAGACCTATGTACATATTCCAGAAAAAATCTGCCGTATTCAGACCCTTTACTCAGTACTTTGTTGAAGCACCTTTGGCAGTGATTACATCCTAGAATCTTCTTGAGTATGACGCTACAAGCTTGGCACACCTGTATTTGGGGAGTTTCTCGCCTTCTTCTCTGCAGATCCTCTCAAGCTCTGTCGGGTTGAATGGGGAGCATCGCTGCAATCTCTCCAGAGAAGTTCGATTGGGTTCAAGTCCGGGCTCTGGCTTGGCCACTCTTTCCCTCGATCCTGACTAGTCTCCAAGTCCCTGCCGCTGAAAAACATCCCCACAGTATGATGCTGCCACCAACATTCTTCACCGTAGGGATGGTACCAGGTTTCAGCATTCAGGCCAAATAGTTCAATCTTTCATCATACCAGAGAATCTTGTTTATCATGGTCTGAGACTCTTTACGTGCCTTTTGTCAAACTCCAAGCATGCTGTCATGTGCCTTTTATTGAGGAGTGGCCTCCGTCTGGCCCCTCTACCATAAATGCTGATTTGTTGGAGTGCTGCAGCGATGGTTCTCCTTCTGGAAGGTTATCCCATCTCCACACAGGAACTCTGGAGGTCTGTCGGAGTGACCATCGGGATCTTGATCACCTCCCTGACCAAAGCCCTTCTCCCCTGATTGCTCAGTTTTGCCAGCCGGACAGCTCTAGGAAGCTGGTGGTTCCACACTAATTCAATGTAAGAATGATGGAGGCCACCGTGTTCTTGGGGACCTTCAATGCTGCAGAAATGTTTTTTTACGCTTCCCCAGATCTGTGCATCGACACAATCCTGTCTCGAAGCGCTATGGACAATTCCTTCGACCTTATAGCTTGGTTTTTCCTCTGACATTGACTGTCAAATGTGGGACCTTATAAAGACAGGTGTGCCTTTCCAAATCAATTGAATTTACCACAGGTGGACTCCCAAGTTGTAGAAACAGCTCAGGGATGATCAATGGAAACAATGTACCGGAGCTCAAGTCTCATAGCAAAGGGTCTGAATACTTATGTAAATAAGGTATTTCTGTTTTTAATTTTTAATAAATGTGCAAACATTTCTGAAAGCCTGTTTTTACTTTGTCATTATGGGATATTGTGTGTAGATTGAGGGGGGGGGGGATTGTAATACTTTTTAGAATAAGGCTGTGACGTAACAACGTGTAAAAAGTCAAGAGGTCTGAATACTTACCGAATGCACTGTATAGTTGTATAGTTGTACTGTAGAACGTTTTGGTGGTAGAATAGAATGTGTCTCAGGGTGTCTTTGGAGGCTGAGAAGCAGTGGTTCTAGTATTAAGGTAGCTCTAGCGGGCTAGATGTGTGGGTGTGTTGTTTTGTGAATAGACTGCTGAGACTGAGCTATCTACATGAACAGCCTGGGGTCCTTAGGGCTAGCTACTGTAACACTGGAGAAGGATGGGGGAGGCACAAAACAAGCTCTCTTGTTCAGTTTTCACTTTCTCTGTATATCTCTTTACCTCTTCAGGTGCGTGCGTGCATCAAATAAAATACTGTATTTGTCAAATGCTTCATTATACAACAGGTGTGGACTAAAAGTGAAAGGCTTACTTACAGCCCCTCCCAACAATGCAGAAAGAGAAAAAATTGAAATAATATAAAAATAATCATATATACACAATGACTAATGATAACTTTGCTATATACACGGGGTAGCAGTACTAGTCGATGTGCAGGTGTACGAGGTAATTGAGGTAGATATGTACATATAGGTAGGGATAAAGTGACTAGGTAACAGGATAGATAATAAACAGTAACAGCAGCATATGTGAGGAGTCAAAAGAGTTAGTGCAAAAAGGGTCAATGAAGGCCGGGTAGCTATTGGTTAACTATTTAGCAGTCTTATGGCTTAAAGGTGCTGCATGGTCAATTCGACGTCTGCGTTGGCGATGCGACATTTACGGTGATACGGCTTCTGCAGAAGTCAAGGCATTCATACTTCTTGCACTTTGCGGAGCAGCGCAGAGCTGTTGTCAAGGAAGTGAGTTTGTGTTTATACAGGATCTCCCGCCCCCATCTACCATCAACCAATCATATCAATGCGGAGCCCTCCACATTTTTTACAACATTTTGGATAGAACAAATGTTATGGCTGAACTCAAATGTACTGGTTGATAAAATACCTGTTTTTATGGGAAAGGGTTTGAAAGGGGTATTTAAAAAAAATGATATTGTACATTTGAATGGCAGAGTTATGTATTTCATGGAGTTATCATAATTGTATAGGAAGGTCTGCTCAATCGAAGATTACAACCAATTGATTACAGCATTACCCCAAAAATGGAGGTGGCAGAGGGAGGAGGCAAGGAACTGGTCTGTATGCCCAATATTTCAAGGATCGAAACTGCCGGTGGAATAAAGATGCATAAATAGGAAAGTATACCAGTTCCAATTGAGGACCAGGATGTTGACTGCTATGCCATACAGATGGCAAAATAGTTGGGGAAGAGATTTTTGATGTACCGATTACATGGTACAGGGTGTATGAGTTGATATATAAAATGACGCCATATTCAAGACTTTGTGCTTTTCAGCTAAAATGATTATATATAATTCTTACCACCAACAAAATGTTGAATATTTGGGGTGTACAAATCATCGAAGTGCTGCAGATGTTGTTGTGAGGATACAGAATCAATAGACCATATATTTTGGTATTGCCCTCAGGTAGGTAGCCTGTTTTTGGTCTCAGGTTCAGGAATGGCTGAAAAGGAATAACTTTGATCTAACATTGACCCTAGAAATAGTACTGTTAGGAGATCTGGAGAGACCAGGTCAGTCAATTACTCATACTCTTAGTAAAGGTATTTATCTTCAAACTCGCAATCTGTTGATTCTATTCAATTAGATAGAAATTGTATGTTCAACATCACAGTATAGTTGAAAGATATATTGTGCATAGAAATCTGAAGAGGGTGGCCAGCAAAGATGGGTGGGTTGGGCTGAGGGTTGGGATGTGGAATTGGAGAAAAGTAGGAGTGGAGTTGCTGGGTGGGTGGGTAGAATGACGGTCAAAAAAATAAAATATAACAAAAGTATGTTTCCTATTAGCTTCTTTGTGTTGCTGACGTTAAGGGAGAGGTTGTTGTCCACACTGCTTACCCTCACCACCTGCGGGTGGCCCGTCAGGAATTCCAGGATCCAGTTGCAGAGGAAGGTGTTTAATCCCAGGGTCCTTAGTTTAGTCATGAGCTTGGAGGGCACTTATGGTGTTGTGCTTTAGTCAATGAACAGCATTCTCACATAGATGTTCCTCTTGTCCAGGTGGGAAAGGGCTGTAGAAAGGGCTGTAGAGGGCTGCAATAGAGATTGCATCATCGGTGGATATTTTGGGGCAGTATGCGAATTGGAGTGGGTCCAGGTTGTCTGGGATGATGGTGTTGATGTGAGCCATGACCAGCCTTTCAAAGCATTTCATGGCTACCGATATGAGTGCTACTGGGTGATTGTCATTTAGACTGGTTACCTTGGCATTCTTGGCCACAAGGACTATGGTGGCCTGCTTGAAACATGTTAGTATTACAGACTGGGTCAGGGAGAGGTTGAAAATGTCAGTGAAGACACTTGCCAGCTGGTCAGAGCATGCGCTGAGTGTGCATCCTGGTAATACGTTTGGCCCTTCGACCTTGTGAATGTTAACCTGTTTTGAAGGTCTTGCTCACATCTGCTACGGAAAGGGTAATCACACAGTTGTCCGGAACAGCTGGTGCTATCATGCATGGTTCAGTGTTGCTTGCCTCAAAGCGAGCATAGAAGGTATTTAACTAATTTGATAGGCTAGTGTCACTGGACAGCTCCCGGCTGGGTATCCCTTTGTAATCCGTGAAAGTTTGCAAGCACTACAACATCAGCATCAGAGCTGGTATAGTAGGATTTGATATTGGTCTTGTATTGACGCTTTGCCTGTTTGATGGTTCGTCGGAGGGCATAGCGGGATTTATTATAAGCATCCGGATTAGTGTCCCACTCCTTGAAAGGGCCAAATGCTAAGGCTGCCCATCTTTCAATCCAGTTATCTGCTGCCAATGACTGGAAAGAATAGCAAAAATCACTGAAGTTGGAGATTTATATCTCCCTCAATAACTTTAAGCGTCAGCTGTCAGAGCAGCTTAGCGATCGCTGCAGCTGTACACAGCCCATCTGTAAATAGCCCATCCAACCAAATACCTACCTCATCCCCATATTTGTTTTTTGCTCTTTTACACACCTTTATTTCTACTTGCACATCCTCATCTGCACATATCACTCCAGTGTAAACATTTTAATTACTTCGCCACTATGGCCTATTTATTGCCTACCTCCCTTATCTTACCTCGTTTGCACACACTGTATATATATTGTGTTATTGACTGTGTTTGTTTATTCCATGTGTATCTCTGTGTTGTTTGTGTCGTACTGCTTTGCTCTATCTTGGCCAGGTCGCAGTTGTAAATGAGAACTTGTTCTCAACTAGCCTACCTGGTTAAATAAAGGTGAAATAAATCAAACAAATTTAGCTCAGTGCCAATGTTGCATGTAATCCATGGCTTCTGGTTGGGATATGTACATACGGTCACTGTGGGATGATATTGTCTATGCACTTATTTCTGAAGCTTGTGACTAATGTGGTAAACTCCCCAATGCCTTTGAATGAATCCCGGAACATATTTCAGTCTGTCCTAGCGAAACAGTCCTGTAGCTTAGCAACCACTAGTCACTGCTGTTTCCTGTTTTTGAGTTTTTGCTTGTAAGCAGGAATCAGGAGGATTGAGTTATGGTCAGATTTGCCAAATGGAGGGAGAGCTTTGTATGCCTCTCTGTGTGTGGAGTAAAGGTGATCTAGAGTTTGTCGCTTATAGTTGCACAGGTGACACTGGTAGAAATTCTGTCAAATACATTTGTTTTCCTGCATTAAAGTCACTGGCCACCTGGAGCACCGCATCTGGATCAACATTTTCTTATTCGTTTATGACCTTATACAGCTTGTTGAGTGTGGTCTTAGTGCCAGCACCGGTTTGTGGTGGTAAATAGACAGCTACAGTACGAAAAATATAGATGAAAACTCTCGGTAAATAGTATGGTCTACAGCGTATAAGGTATTCTAACTCAGGGGAGCAGAACCTCGAGACTTCTTCAATATTAGAGATTGTGCACCAGTTGTTGTTAACAGAGACACACCACCTCCCCTGAGCTTCCCCTAAGCCACTGTTCTGTCCTGCCCGATTTACATTTACCACATCCTTGTTCAGCCACGACTCGGAGAACCATAGGGTGTTACAGTTCTTTAGACAACGTTGATAGGATAGTCTCCAACGGAGCTCATCCAGTGTTTGCACTTTCGCCAAAAGGGTAGGGGCGGTATATCCACTCTCCGATGTGGTCTCGTCAGGTATCCCGTGCACCGTCTCCTCCACTTTCGAGTGACTCATCGAAGTAGAAGTCCTCATCCAAGTCGAGACGAGTGATAGCTGTTCTGATGTCCAGAAGCTATTTTCGGTCATAGGAAACAATGGCGGAAACATTATGTACCAAAAAAATTAAGACCAGAGCAAAAAAATACACAAAATAGCACAGGATCCTTGGTCAGGATACTTTAAAATGGCTGCAATTCCCTCCAGCTTACGTTACTGCACCCAATCTCCTAAACCTGTTCAGGGGTATTGTATACATCGCATCTTCTTTCTGAACTGACACTCAGCCGTTCCAGCTTGCTGTAGTGTGTGTGTCATCTCTATTTGATGTTGAGGATATATTGTTGTAATCGTAAGAGTTATCAGAGCGCTATTAGCCAGGCTGGTAGTATAGGTGGAATGTGGGATTGCTGCTGTTTACTGTGCAGGAGATGGATGGGAATTAGACATATGCACACACACACGCACACACACTGCCGCTGTCCAGAGTAATCAGAGTCTCTACAGCGACCTCTCACTGTCACAATATTGGGAGTGTTCAGTGTGAGCTGGTTTCAGGCCACGTCAGTCTCATGAATCGATGTGGAAGGAGAGATATGGGTGTTAGGACATGCGTCAGCTATATCTGCCCTCGTCTCTGCTTCCCTGTCCACCATCGCTCCACTTCCACATTCTCAAATCTTACCTTTAATAACTCTTCTACTTCTCCTTATCTCCCCACTAGTCCCTCACCGCCTCTACGCCCCACTCTCCCTGCTCCCTCCCCCTCTCCAGTATAAATCTCTCCTCTATAGATCGGTCCCTCCATGGACATGTATCCAGTGCTATAGATCTCCTCCCTGCTGTAATCAGGGGGTGGGGCTACATCTGTCATGTCCACTGTGGCCTGATCTCTCCACTTCAGATACTCCTCTTCTCTTCACCCCTTCAAACTGGCTTCACTCTGGGGCTGGCCCGGCAGATGTTGCAGCTCTATGGGCATCATGTCAAAAGTAGTGCACTATAAAAGGGATAGAGTGTCATTTGGGTAACCGACAATGTTTGGGAGGCAGAGACTGTGTTGTGAGATGAACTGGGAGGAGCTGTCAAGTCGATTCAAAGACGTTGCAGTGGTCAAAACTGTGTCAAACACGAGAATAAATCAGTGTTTTGGTATTATCACAGAAGCACAGGGATAGCATGGTGCTAATGGTGAGGAAGGAACAGAGAGGAGCTTTCAACCCCTAGAACAGTCCAAGAGATGTGTTTAGAATCTCAGAAGTCAAGTATAACTCTTGACATACTGAAATATCAAGTCAATGGTCAAAACCTTGTCAGGCGTTTTAGACTAAATCAGTTTGCTGGTATTCCTTATGCATTAAACATATCAGACAATAGGTCTTATTTTTCTCAGCACTAGCATATATCTATGGGTATAGCAGCATGGAATGCATTGACCCAGTCGTAGGATGTGTTGCTTGTCACAGGTTAAGGCAAATACAGGACTCACAGACCGGTCCAGTGAACTCCGACCACATCCAACATGACACACCTACCTACATTGGCTTGCGAAAATATTAACCCCCCTTGGCATTTTTCCTATATTGTTGCCTGAAAAACTGGAATTAAAATATTTTTGGGGGGGTTGCATCATTTGATTTACACATCATGCCTACTACTTTGAAGATGCAACATTTTTTTTTATTGTGAACAAACCAGAAATAAGACAAAAAAACAGAACTTGAGCGTGCATAACTATTCCCAAAGTCAATACTGTGTTGAGCTACCTTTTGCAGCAATTACAGCTGCAAGTCTCTTGGGATAAGCTTGGCACATCTAGCCACTGGGATTTTAATTAGCAAATAAATTCATAAAAAATCCTACAATGTGATTTTTCTGGATTTTTTTTCTCATTTTGTCTGTCATAGTTGAAGTGTACCTATGATGAAAATTGCAGGCCTCATCTTTTTAAGTGGGAGAACTTGCACAAATGGTGGCTATATAAATACTTTTTTGCCCCACTGTAGGTGAAAAATGGAGGGGGTAATGTTTCATTTTTATCAAAGGTACACACACAGTACTTTAACATGGTTTTATGGGAATTAAGGCAATTGACTTCAATGGCTAATTTCCCTGAACAGGGAGATTACATAGTAATAAGAAGCAATAATCCAACTCGCAGCTCCATACTACTTGTCAGTCATAGTGAACTGATACTTTATGCTCGTTGTTCGGTTAGGATTATAGTGGGGTCCGTGGGTGACTTTCATTGATAATGTTGTGTCTTTGGCTATGCTGGATTAAGTGATATGACATGCTATTCTATAAAATAATTTCTCCGTAATTAATATTACCTGATTGAGCTAATCATGTAAATACAATTAACTCGAGAGTCGGGGCACCACAAAATAATATTTATAGAGCTGTTATCTTACGAATAAACTCTTAAAGAACTAGTAATATTTTACATCAATAGCAGTCAATATTAATCCTCACCTTAATTCAGTCTCATCTGAAAGTTGTAAATTCTTGGTTATCTTCACGAACCCTTGCTAACAAGTTGAATCAGCAATACAAAATTGGGTTTAATTATTTATTTACTAAATAGCTAATTAATCACACAGAATTACACATACACATAATTAATCATAACTTTGATTACAAATTACGTCAGAAAGGAAAACGTCCCTAGCGGGCGGAACAGATATGACAGCTTGTTACACAAAAGAAAAGGGCTGGGTTTGAGTGACAGAGCGGGAAGACTGAAGAACAAAGGGCAAAGGTGTGCTATCGTAAATACAGTATCTTATGCATTCTAAATGACCACCCATTTGGAAAAGGAAAATGCAATAAATATTTACTCTGAGCTACGCTTCGGTAGGTTGGTGGTAGATGGAAGGCCGTGTTGCCAAACCGAGTCCTTTTGAAGAATGTATCTGGTGATCAATTGGATACGTTGTAGTAACGTGTGATAGACGGGATACTCTGTCTGTTCCTTCCTAACCCTCGTTTGCAGCTGCGGTTGCTAACTCAACTGCTAGGAGGTATCACTTCTGTAGTGAATAATAGTTCAACGTTCATACCATTCGCAACCAAAGCTCACGCTGATGTTGGCATTGTTCTGTAGTTATCTGAACCATTCTGACATCGGACCGTCGTCCTCACATCCTCGGAACAGTAGGTTATATTGTCGTCAAGGCTTTATATAGGAAGGGAGAAAAGGGGTGTGTTTCATAGGTTGTAAACTATGTCTCTTCAGGCCTAATTCACTCAACCCAAAACCTCACATTTTAGAAGCTAAAATCACATTTCATCCCATCACGAATAATTTCAAATTGAACAACAATTCCATGTGAATCCGATAACTCTGATGTGTAGAGTTTGTCATCTTATCATTGATGAGAATGTCTCGGATGACAACCGAACTTACATCATATTAATTAAGTACCACCGCATATGTTCAATTGGTCGGATTACCAGAATATAGTTAATTTCCCCCCACCTTCTGATGTTCCCAGAATCTCTGTTAACCAAGGTGTTTGCAAATGTAACATCAGTAGGGTAGAGAGAGGAAAAATGGGGGGGAGGGAAGAGGTATTTATGACTGTCATAAACCTAACCCCAGGCCAACCCGTAGGTAGAAGTGTGGTCCAAATCAGATTTTGGATACTATATTTATTGAATATTATATGAATCCTATAAATTCAAATGGCCAATTTGGATGCAATCAAATTAGCTGAATTTCTCTGAAATATTATTTCATAAATTAATGTTCTAGGCAGGCTTATCTTTTCTGTTTCTACCTGCATAAACCATTTCAGAATAATCTGAGATAGTGGGTGTCATGGCTTGCTGCAATTGTAACTCTATTCTGTTAACTATTATACTAGTCTAGTCATTACATTTAAGTCATTTAGCAGATGCTCTTATCCTATCCCAGCTCTGCTCTGCTTCCTGCTCTCAAATGCTGTTGGACACATTCTTTATTAATGAGGGAAAGATGATGTCTGAAATATTTACAACAGAGGAGCAGGAAAGAAGGACTTTCAATAAGACATGAGATGCCACAATCAAGAAGTTCCAACTTCCTCACAGCTTTTAAGGATAGGGATCCTTGGAACCTGTCTGGGCTGACTGGTTAAAGTGCCTGCTAAGAAGTGGTCCCAATTTAGACTGAACAATAGTGGATTAACCACAGCTATCAGACCCATATAGACAAGGCCAATTCACGTGGTCACTCCAAGCCCCTCAGTGGAATAGGATTATGTAAGGAAAATACATATATTCATCTCCATGTCCAAGCTACAGTTTGGGATTTGGGAAGCTGGTCATTTCAACTCAAGAACACTGCTCATTTGACTGTGTACTATGAAGGTAATTACACATTTGATTCCCTGTCAGTTTATGGCGATTCTGTTATGTAAAGTGTAGTCTCTTCCTACAGAGGCTTACATCTATTAATCGGGGAAGAGAAACTGTATAGTGTTTCTGTATACAGTGCATTCGAAAAGTATTCAGACCCCTTTTTTCCATCTACACACAATAACCCATAATGACAAAGCGAAAAAAGGTTTAGAAATGATTTCACATTTATAAACAATTAACAACACAAATACCCCATTTACATAAGTATTCAGGCCCATTGTTATGAAACTCAAAATGAACTATGGTGTTGAACGCTTGAGCTGAAGTCAATGAATAGCATTCTCACATAAGTGTTCCCTTTGTCCAGGTGGGAAAGGGCAGTGTGGAGTGCAATAGAGATTGCATCATCGGTGGATCTGTTGGGGCAGTATGCAAATTGGAGTGGGTCTAGGGTTTCTGGGATAATTGTGTTGTGAGCCATAACCAGCCTTTCAAAGCATTTCATGGCTACAGACGTGAGTGCTACGGATCGGTAGTCATTTAGGCAGGTTACCTTACTGTTCTTGGGCACAAGCACTATGGTGGTCTGCTTAAAACATGTTGGTATTACAGACTCGGACAGGGAGAGGTTGAAAATGTCAGTGAAGACACTTGCCAGTTGGTCAACGTATGCTTCCAGTACACATCCTGTTAATCCGTCTGGCCCTGCGGTCTTGTGAATGTTGACCTGTTTAAAGGTCTTACATCGACTGCGGAGAGCGTGATCAGTTTTTCGAAACAGCTGGTGCTCTCATGTATGTTTCAGTGTTATTTGCCTCGAAGCGAGCATAGAAGTAGTTTAGCTCGTCTGGTAGGCTCGTGTCACTAGGCAGCTCTCTGCTGTGCTTCCCTTTGTAGACTGTAATGGTTTGCAAGCCCTGCCACATCCGACGATCATCAGAGCCGGTGTAGTACGATTCGATCTTAGTCCTGTATTGACGCTTTGCCAGTTTGATGGTTCGTTGGAGGACATAGCAGGATTTCTTATAAGCTTCCGGGTTAGAGTCTCGCTCCTTGAAAGTGGTAACTCTACCCTTTTAGTGCGAATGTTGCCTGTAATCCATGGCTTCTGGATGGGGTATGTACAGTTGAATTCAGATGTTTACACACACCTTAGCCAAATACATTTAAAAACTCAGTTTTTCACAGTTCCTGACATTTAATCCAGTAAAAATGCCCTGTTTTAGGTCAGTTAGGATCACCACTTCATTTTAAGAATGTGAAATGTCAGAATAATAGTAGAGAATGATTTCAGCTGTCATTTCTTTCATCACATTCCCAGTGCGTCAGAAGTTTACATACACTCAATTAGTATTTGGTAGCATTGCCTTTAAATTGTTTAACTTGGGTAAAATGTTTCGGGTAGCCTTCCACAAGCTTCCTACAATAAGTTGGGTGAATTTTGTGCCATTCCTCCTGACAGAGCTGGTGTAACTGAGTCAGGTTTGTCGGCCTCCTTGCTCGCAAATGCTTTTTCATTCTGCCCACAAATTTTCTATAGGATTAGGTCAGGGCTTTGTGATGGCCACTCCAAACATAACCATAGTGTCACGGTTTTCATATGGTGAAGGAGAGTCGGACCAAGCTGCAGCGTGTCGATTGCGATCCAGGTTTATTTAAACAACGTAAACACAAACTCAACAAAACAATAAACGTAGTGAAAACCGAAAACAGCCTATACTTGTGTCAACTAACACAGCACAAGGACATCAAGACACTCAGGACAATCACCCACGACAAACTCAAAGAATATGGCTGCCTAAATATGGTTCCCAATCAGAGACAACGATAAGCACCTGCCTCTGATTGAGAACCACTCCAGACAGCCATAGACTTTGCTAGATAACCCCACTAGCTACAATCCAAAATACATACACACCAAAACCCCAAGACAAAACCCCAAGACAAAACACACCACAATACAAAAACTCCATGCCACACCCTGGCCTGACCCAATACATGAAGAAAAACACAAAATACTTAGACCAGGGCGTGACACATAGTCATTATGGACAAACAGTTCTATTTTTGTTTCATCAGATGGTTCGTTGGAGGACATAGCAGGATTTCTCCACAAAGTACGATCTTTGTCCCCATGTGCAGTTGCAAACCGTAGTCTGGCTTTTTTATGATGGTTTTGGAGCAGTGGCTTCTTCCTTGCTGTGAGGCCTTTCAGGGTATGTGGATATAGATACTTTTGTACCTGTTTCTTCCAGCATCTTCACAAGATCCTTTGCTGCTGTTCTGGGATAGAATTGCACTTTTCGCACCAAAGTACATTCATCTCTAGAAGACATAACGCATCTCCTTCCTGAGCGGTATGACGGCTGCGTGGTCCCATGGTCTTTATAATTGTGTACTATTGTTTGTACAGATGAACATGGTACTTTCAGGCGTTTGGAAATTGCTCCCAAGGATGAACCAGACTTGTGGAGGTCAACATTTTCTTTTTAGGTTTAGTATTCCTCAATGCCGTCGGAGGTATCCGGGAACATATTCCAGTCTGTGCTAGCAAAACAGTCCTGTAGCTTAGCATCTGCTTCATCTGACCACTTTCTTATTATTATCTATTATTATCTAGTCACTGGTGCTTCCTGCTTTAATTTTTGCTTGTAAGCGGGAATCAGGAGGATTTAATTATGGTCAGATTTGCCAAATGGGGGGCGAGGGAGAGCTTTGTATGCGTCTCGGTGTGTGGAGTAAAGGTGGTCCAGGGTTTTTTCTCTCTGGTTTCACATTTAACATGCTGATAGAAACTTGGTAAAAACGGATTTAAGTATCCCTGCATTAAAGTCCTTGGCTATTAGGAGCACCGCCTCTGGGTGAACATTTTCTTGTTTGCTTATGGCGGAATACAGCTCATTCAATGCTGTCTTAGTGCCAGCCTCTGACTGTGGTGGTATGTAAACAGCTACAAAAAATACAGATGAAAACACTTTAGGTAGATGGTGTGGTCTACAGCTTATCATGAGATACTCTACCTCAGGTGACTAATAGCTCGAGACTTCCTTAGATATCATGCACCAGCTGTTATTTCCAAAATACATAGTCTGCCTCCCCTTGTCTTACCAGACGCCGCTGTCTATCCTGCCGGTGCAGCTTATATATAACCAACCTGCTGTATGTTGACAGTGTCGTCCTTCAGCCACGACTCCATTAAGCATAAGATATTATAGTTATGAATGTCCCGTTGGTAGTTTAATCTTCCGGGTAGGTCATCTTTTTTATTGTCCAAAGATTGCTCGTTTGCTAGCAGAATGGGAGGAAGATCTTCCTTTGACTTATAATAATAATAATAATATATGCCATTTAGCAGACGCTTTTATCCAAAGCGACTTACAGTCATGTGTGCATACATTCTACGTATGGGTGGTCCCTTCACCTGGTATAGAGGTCCTGGATGGCAGAAAGCTTGGCCCCAGTGATGTACTAGGCCATACGCGCTACCCTCTGTAGTGCCTTGAGGTCGGAGGCCGAGCAGTTGCCATACCAGGAAGTGATGCAACCAGTCAGTATGCACTTGATGGTGCAGCTGTAGAAATGTTTGAGGATCTGATGACCAATGCCAAATCTTTTCAGTCTCCTGAGGTTGGGAATAGGCTTTGTTGTGCCCTCTTCATGACTGTCTTGGTGTGTTTGGACCATGATAGTTTGTTGGTGATGTGGACACCAAGGAACTTGAAGCTATCAACCGGCTCCACTACAGCCCCGTCGATGAGAATGGTGGTGTGTTCGGTTCTCCTTTTCCTGTAGTCCACAATCATCTCCTTTGTCTTGATCACGTTGCGGGAGAGGTTGTTATCCTGGCACCACATGGCCAGGTCTCTGACCTCCTCCCTATAGGCTGTGTCATCGTTGTTGTTGATCAGGCCTACCACTGTTGTGTCATCGGCAAACTTAATGATGGTGTTGAAGTCGTGCCTGGCCATGCAGTCATGGGTGAGCAGGGATTACAGGAGGGGACTGAGCATCCACCCCTAAAGGGCCCCTGTGTTGAGGATCAGCGTGGCATATGTGTTGTTACCTACCCTTATCACCTGGGGGTAGAGACGAGGACAGAGTTAAAAATGTATGGGTGTGCAATATACAGTGCATTTGGAAAGTGTTCAGAACCCTTGACATTTTCCACAGTTAACTTAATCTTGTTAAAAAGGCTGTAATGTATGTTTCCTTTATCATTCTACATAGACTACCTCATAATGACAAAGCAAAAAAAGGTTTGAAGAAATTTATGCAAATGTATAAGTATTCAGACCCTTTATACAGTACTCTGTTGAAGCACTTTTGGCAGCGATAACAGACTCCAGTCTTCTTGGGTATGACGCTACAAGCTTGGCACACCTATATTTGGCGAGTTTCTTCCATTTTTCTCTGCAGATCCCCTCAAGCTCTGTCAGGTTGGATGGGGAGCATCACTGCACAGAAATGTTAGATCGGGTTCAAGTCGGGACTCTGGCTGGGCCACTCAAGGACATTCAGAGACTTGTCCCGAAGCCACTCCTGCATTGGTTTGGCTGAGTGCTTAGGGTCGTTGTCCTGTTGGAACGTGAATTATCACCCTAGTCTTAGATCATGAGTGCTTTGGAGCGGGTTTTCATCACGGATATCTGTACTTTGCTCCGTTCATCTTTGCCTCGATTCTGACTTGTCTCCCAGTCCCTGCCGCTTAAAAACATCCCCACAGCATGATGCTTCAACCACCAAGCTTCATTGTAGGTATGGTGCCAGGTTTCCTCCAGACGTCACACTTGGCAGTCAGGCCAAAGAGTTCAATCTTGTTTTCATCAGAACAGATAATCTTGTTTCTCATGGTCTGTGAGTCCTTTTGGTTAGTTTTGGCAAACTCCAAGTGGACTGTCATGTGCCTTTTACTGAGGAGTGGCTTCAGTCTGGCCAATCTACCATAAAGGCCTGATTGGTGGAGTGCTGCAGAGATTGTTCTTCTGGAAGGTTGGATCATTTCCACAGAGGAACTCTGCCAGCTCTAGGAAAAGTCTTGGTGGTTCCAAACTTATTCCATTTAGAATGTTTGATGCCACTGAGTTTGGGGGGACCTTCAATGCAGCAGAAATTGGTTGGTACCCTTCCCCAGATCTGTGCCTCGACACAATCCTGAATCAGGGCGGCAGCGTAGCCTAGTGGTTAGAGCGTTGGACTAGTAACCGGAAGGTTGCGAGTTCAAACCCCCGAGCTGACAAGGTACAAATCTGTCGTTCTACCCCTGAACAGGCAGTTAATCCACTGTTCCCAGGCCGTCATTGAAAATAAGAATATGTTCTTAAATGACTTGCCTGGTTAAAAAAAAAAAAAAAAAATATCGGAGCTCTAGGACAATTCCTTCGACCTCATGGCTTGGTTTATGCTCTGACATGCACTGTCAATTGAGGGACCTTTATATAGACAGGTGTGTGCCTTTCCAAATAATGTCCACTCAATTAATTTTACTACAAGTGGACTCCAATCAAGTTGTAGAAACAGGATGCACCAGAGCTCAATTTAAAATTTAATGGCAAAGGGTCTGAATACTTATGTAAATATGGTAGTTTTTTATATATATAAATATATTTTTTAAACCGTTCTCTTTTTCATTATGGCATTGTGTGTAGATCAGTGGTTCCCAAACTTTTTATAGGCTCGTACCCCTTCAAACATTCAACCTCCAGCTGCGTACTCCCTCTAGCACCAGGGTCAGCACACTCAAATGTTGTTTTTTGCCATCATTGTAAGCCTGCCCCACACACACTATACGATACATTTAATAAACATAAGAATAAGTGTGAGTTTGTCACAACCCGGCTCTTGGGAAGTGGCAAAGAGCTCTTATAGGACCAGGGCATGAATAACAATAATTTTGCTCTTTATTTAGCCATCTTACATAAAACCTTATTTGTTCATCAAAAATTGTGAATAACTCACCACAGGTTAATGAGAAGTGTGTGCTTGAAAGGATGCACATAACTCTTCAATGTTGGGTTGTAAATTGCAGAGAGTTTCAGTCCTAAATAATTTTCCACAAACAGTCTGTGCCTGTATTGTTCATGCTAGTGAGAGTCGAGAATCCACTCTCATAGGTACGTGGTTGCAAAGGGCATCAGTGTCTAAACAGCATGATTCGCCAAGGCAAGAAACTCTGAGCGCAGCCCAATCCAGAATTCTGGCAGTAGCTTCTGATTTAAATTCAATTTTCACATAACCGCTTGTTGCAATTTCGATAAGGGTCTCATGTTCAGATATTGGTAAGTAGACTGGTGGCAGGGCATGAAGGGATAACGAATCAAGTTGTTTGTCGTCCATTTCGGGAAAGTACCTGCGTAATTGCGCACCGAGCTCACTCAGGTGCTTCGCTATATCACATTTGACATTGTCCGTAAGCTTGAGTTAATTTGCACACAAAAAAGTAATGGAAAGACCTGCGTGTTGACAGAGAAGAGCTCCAACTTCTTAATCATAGCCTCAATTTTGTCCCAAACATTGAATATAGTTGTGGAGAGTCCCTTTAATCCTAGATTCAGATCATTGAGGCGAGAAAAAACATCACCCAGATGGCCAGTCTTGCGAGAAACTCGTCATCAGACTAGCAAAAATTATGGCCAGTTAAGAAAACGTTAAGTTCGTCTCTCAATTTAAAAAACAAATGTGTCAGTAACTTTGCCCCTTGATAACCAGCACACTTCTGTATGTTGTAAAAGTGTTACATGGTCGCTGCCTATATCATTGCATAATGCAGAAAATATGAGAGTTCAGTGGCCTTGCTTTTACTAACAAAGTTAACCTTTTTCACTGTGGTGTCCAAAACATCTTTCAAGCTGTCAGGCATTCCCTTGGCAGCAAGAGCCTCTTGGTGGATCCCGCTGTGCCCAAGTGGCGTCGGTGACACTGATGTGTCATGAAACGGTGTTGTTTGATGAAGGCTGTCTGTACTGGGTTTTTTTTCTCCTTTTCCCCCAGAATTGTCCCAGACATATCTGCAGCAGCAGTAAGAATTAAGTACTCCACAATCACCATATAAGACGCTTCTAGCCCCTTCTTATTAATGGTATCTGTTTTTTTTATACGTCTTACTACTCGAAAGTAGTCTTTAGTCTTGCTCAAAAAACTGCCGTGGCTTATTTTTCAAATTTTCATGTTTCATTTCTAAATGTCTGTGCAAGGGTTCCCGCGAGAGTAACGGTTGGATGTTAATTATTTGACATTGTGTTATTTTGCTGAACACTAGATGATTTTATTTTATTTTTGGCAGTGAAATGAGGCTACTCAGGCAAGGAAAAAAACCTCACCCAAATGTATGGCCCAGTTGGAAAATATGAATGTACTGAATGACCCACATTTTTATTAGGCGTAACTCCGACGGCATTACGCATACCCCAGTTTGGGAATACCTGGTGTAGATCGATGAATGAAAAATGTATTTAATATATTTTAGAATAAGGATGTTACTTAACAAAATGTGGGAAAAGTCTAGGTGTCACGCCTGCTCCCGCTCGTCCTCCCCCTGGCACTCGAGGGCGCCAGGATCCCCAGCATTACGCACTCAAGCCACCATCAGTACGCACACCTGCCTTCCCCCCATCACACACATCAGTGATCATTGGACTCACGTGGACTCAATTACTTGTGTCATTACCTTCCCTATATCTGTCTGCTCCCAAGCTCTGTTCCCGGCTCCGGGATTAATTGTCTCATGTCCGTGTTCCGACACTGTTCCTGTCCTGTTTCCTTGGCTGTTCCCGAATAAATGTCTGACTCCCCGTACCTGCTTCTCCTATCCGGCGGCTGCCCTTACACAAGTGGTCTGAATAATGTCCAAATGCACTGTAGATAAGGGTTTTGTTGGTATGAGCATGTAATATCCTAATCACTTAGCAAAGTACAGTAGATTGGCCTATACTTTAGATATGTTAGTTTGTTTCGCATCAACTAACAGCTGTTCTATTGTTGATTCATTTGCACTTTCTCTGTTAAATACAATTAATACATCAACTTTCAGAGACTAACTTTTCTTGAAACAGCAGAGAAAAAGAAGCTCTATATCTTCAGATGCAGCAGGCTGATGTCTTATGATGCACTTTTTGGTTTCCAGTATAAATTATTTAAAGCCACCTGACAGACTGTAGACTATGATGATGTGTCATCCATTTTAGAGATGGGAGAAGTGACTCATAAACTTGATGACAGGTCTTGCTTATAGCAAGTCTATGAATGCTTTAAGCAAGTCTTAAGGAGCATTTAGCATAAGAGACAATAGAAAAGGTGGTACAAAGAAAGTGAGCTAGACTATTTCTCTGGCTTGCATAGTTAGAGAATATCAAGGATGGGATTAGTTTTACTGTTTGGGTAATGTAATTATGTGTACTCATGGCGCAAAAGCCATGACAGGGAGACATAGTGGAGTGGTAAAGCATATGCAAGCAGTTGCTCCCGACGCCACGTGGATACACTGCAGCATCCACTGAGAGGCTCTTGCTGCCAAAGGAATGCCTAACAGCTTGAAAGACGTTTGACACTACAGTGAAAATGGTTAACTTCTTATGGGCAGGTGGGACGGTAGCTTCCCACCTGGCCAACATCCAGTGAAATTGCAGAGTACGAAATTCAAACTACAGTATTATAAATATTTAACTTTCATAAAATCACAAGGGTAATACATCAAAATAAAGCTAAACTTCTTGTTAATCCAGCCGCTGTGTCAGATTTCAAAAAGGCTTTACGGTGAAAGCAAACCATGTGATTATCTGAGGACAGCACCCCGCATACAAACACATGAAAAACATTTCAGCCAGGCAGGTGCGACACGAAAGTCAGAAATAGCAATATAAAAACTGCCTTACCTTAGATGATCGTCTTCTGTTGGCACTCCAAAAGGTCCCAGTTACATCACAAATGGTCCTTTTTGTTTGATAATGTCCTTCTTCATATCTGTAAAAACTCAGTTTAGCTGGTGCGCTTCAGTCAAGAATACACCCAGTTTCCATCCATCAAAATGCATACAAAATGAATCCCAAATGTTACTAATAAACTTTTCCAAACAAGTCAAACAAAATGTATAATCAAACCTTAGGTACCCTAATACGTAAATAAGCAATCCAATTTAAGACGGAGAATCGGTAAGGTCTTTACCGGAGAAAAATACCAAGGAACACTCTCTTCCACACACTTGGAAATACTACAGCCAAAATGGTAGCCACCTAGAAAAACAAAAATTTCTGGCTCATTTCCCCAAAAACCAGCCTGAAACTCTTTCTAAAGACTTGTCATCAGTTCTGTTATACTCAGACATAATTTTGACAGTTTTAGAAACTTTTGAGTTTTCTATCCGAATCTACCAATTATATGCAAATCCTAGCTTCTGGGCCTGAGTAACAGGCAGTTTACTGTTACGCGAATGCAGTAAGCCAAGGTAAGTTGCTAGCTAGCATTAAACTTATCAACTTAACAATAAATCATAATCACTAGTTAACTACACATGGTTGATGATATTACTAGATATTATCTAGCGTGTCCTGCGTTGCATATAATCTGACTGAGCATACAAGTATCTGACTGAGCGGTGGTAGGCAAAAGCAGGTGCGTAAACATTAATTCAAACAGCACTTTCGTGCATTTTGCCAGCAGCTCGTCGTTGTGCGTCAAGAATTGCGCTGTTTATGACTTCAAGCCTATCAACTCCCGAGATGAGGCTGGTGTAACCGAAGTTAAATGGATAGCTAGTTAGCGTGCACTAATAGGCTCTGAGCCTTCTAGTAGTTGTTCCCCTTGCTCTGCATGGGTAACACTGCTTCGATGGTGGCTGTTGTCGTTGTGTTGCTGGTTCGAGCCCAGGTAGGAGCGAGAAGAGGGACGGAAGCTGTACTGTTACACTGTTACACTGGCAATACTGAAGTGCCTATAAGAACATCTAATAGTCAAAGGTTAATGAAATACAAATGGTATAGAGGGAAATAGTCCTATAATTCCTACAATAACTATAACCTAAAACTTCTTACCTGGGAATATTGAAGACTCATGTTAAAAGGAACCACCAGCTTTCATATGTTCTCATGTTCTGAGCAAGTAACTGAAACGTTAGCTTTGTTACATAGCACATATTGCACTTTTACTTTCTTCTCCAACACTTTGTTTTTGCATTATTTTAACCAAATTGAACATGTTATTACTTACTTGAGGCTAAATTATGTTATTGATGTATTATATTAAGTTAAAATAAGTGTTCATTCAGTATTGTTGTAATTGTCATTATAAATCAAATAAAACATTATTTTTTATCATTTTTAAATCGTCTGATTTAATCGATATTGGCCTGTTTGGTGCTCCAATAAATCGGTATCGGTGTTGAGAAATCATAATCGGTCGACCTCTACCCCCTACCCAAGAGAGGTTAACTTTAAAGCAAGGCTCCTGAACTCGAGTATTTTGTAATGATGCAATATGGGCAGCGACCATGTAACGCTTTTAAAACAGAGGTACGCTGGTTATCGAGGGGCAAAATATTTAAACATTATTTAATTGAAAGACGAGCTTAACCCTTTCTTTTACTGACCTTTTTCACATGTCTGACTGCTTGCATGATGAGGAGTTTCTCAAACGTCTGGCCAATCTGGGTGATGTTTTTTATCGCCTGAATGATCTAGGATTACAGGGACTCTCCGCAACTATATTCAATGTGCGGGACAAAAAAATTTAGGCTATGATTAAGAAGTTGGAGCTCTTCTCTGTCTGCATTAACAAGGACAACACACAGGTCTTTTCATCATTGTATGATTTTGTGTGCAAATGAACAAGGTGACGGACGATGTCACCTGAGTGAGTTGGGTGCGCAATTACACAGGTAATTTCACAAAACGGATGACGCAAACAACTGGATTCGTTATCCCTTTCATGCCCTGCCTCCAGTCCACTTACCCATATCTGAACAAGAGAGCCTCATTGAAATTGCAACAATCGGTTATGTGATAATTGAATTGAATCAGAAACCACTGCCAGATTTCTGGATTGGGCTGCACTCAAGAGTTTCTTGCATTGGCAAATCATGCTGTTTAGACACTGATGCCCTTTGCAACCACGTACCTATGTGAGAGTGGATTCTCGGCCCTCACTAGCATGAACTAAATACAGGCACAGACTGTTTGTGGAAAATTATTTAAGACCGAGACTCTCTCCAATACAACCCAACATTGCAGAGTTATGTGCATCCTTTCAAGCACACCCTTCCCATTCACCATTTCTGATGAACAAATACGGTTTTATGTAAGCTGGCTAAATAAAGAATAAGAATAATTATATTATTATTTGTGCCCTGGTCCTATAAGAGTTCTTTGTCACAACCCGGGTCGTGGGAAATGACAAACTCACACGCATTCTTATGTGAAATAAATGTATCATACAGTGTGTGTGTGTGGGGCAGGCTTACAATGATGGCAAAAACAAAGACATTTGAGAGTGCGCTGACCCTGGTGCTAGAGGGGGTACGCAGCTGGAGGTTGAATGTTTGAAGGGGTACGGGACTATAAAAGTTTGGGAACCACTGCTCTACACTATACTTGCTTGTTTTGTCACAAACCGAAAATAGGCAAACTATTAGAGTTTTAGCAACCAGGAAATGGCGGAGCGATTTCTGCATGGTGTATCATTAATGAAACTCCGGCTGTAAATGTAGGTAATAGATCGCAAAGCGGGGCATATCCAATTCCCCACTGAGCTAAACTTTGCAAATGGCTGGTTCTTTTTCTCATAACACATCTCAACTGCAGTGCGTTTTCCAGCAGCTCACATCAGCAGGATTGGGAGATTTTTCATTAGCAGGGACATCTACCGTGGATCGCTAAAATAAAAGATTATGATCACACTTCCTCAATTTAAATATTATGGGGACACCTACACATTTGGCAGCCAAGCACAAGTTCAGTGTAGCGTATTACTGTCTAGACATGTTGAATATTTTTACACCTAGAATAAAAACCTCCAGGTTTGTCACTAAAGTCCTTAAAAGAAAGTTTTTGGAAAAACGATTCCCTTGCAAATAATTTCCTGGAAACGCACATGCTGGGGAAATAATTACATAACCAACATCTCTAGTAATACGAATGCCGTTCAAATTTGGCTTATGTCCCTTTAATCCCAGAGTAATTCTTACCAGGTCACTCCTAACCTTCTGTCTAGAGATCTGGACAATAAAACACAAAATCAACAAATGCACACACACATACAGTGAGCATTCAGACACACATTCACACACATGATCTCTGTGCTATATGTGTATGTGTGAGATTTAATTCCTGGTAAGCATTAGTTGCCTCTTACCGTGTGGATCAGAATGGAATATAATTAAAACCCTGTTCATACTATCGTGCCCTCAGACCCGTACCATACTCTGCTTGCTCTGATAGCTTCTAGTTCTATGGTGGATGCAACTAATTAAACCGATTTTTATACTAGATCCAGTCGATCTCTCTCTAGCACTCCCGCTCTCTCTCTCCAACCCCTCTCTATTACAGTGTAATTATGTTTTATTCAGCTGTCAGCTCAGTGTTGATCAGATGAGATGAGTTGTAGAGGGTCGGGTCAGCTTGCCCTTAATTTCATTATACTGTGCTTTGCTACCTGCGGGTTTACTACTGTCACTGTTTTAGTCATGAATATTGGTATCTGACACTGCACAATGAAGTGTTTGATATTCACCACATTACTGGGTGCTGATATTCGTGTACGTGTTGTATTAGGATTACATAAGCCTGGAGGAAGCCGGTGAATTGGGGGGGGGAGCGAGTGAGACGGAGTAGGGAGGGAGAAGAGAATGTGGAGGGAGGGAGGGAGGGAGGGAGGGAGGGAGGGAGGGAGGGAGGGAGGGAGGGAGGGAGGGAGGGAGGGCAGACAGATAGGAGACCCTGGCGCCCTGACTCCCATTCTGACCGCCGACCACTCGGCTGGTGTTGTGTAGCGAGGCGATTGACATGTCGACAGCTCTCCGCAGGAAGTGGGTGCGTGCAGTGTGCACGCTCAGGACTCTGCGAGCAGGAGGAGGAAGCGTGAGTTGTGTTTATTTTTAGTTCCCCCTGGGCCGACTAATCCGTTCTGCCACTCCGGCTTAATGGGATTGGAGGTCGGCTGACTTCAGTAGGCATTGGACTGTAGGACCATAGGGTGTGCTCTGTGTACTCACTGGGTTGTCTGCTGTACCCCAACCAAACCAGCCTGTGCTGCTCTGGGCCAGGCTTGGCTACTGGGTACTGTGCTGGTGCCATACAAACAGAGTGTTGTGCCAAAACAGGGCTCGAGCTTAGCTTAGCTGAGCCATGGATAAGAAGCGTTCAGCGGGTCGAGATTGCGGGAGATGAGATGAGCCATGAATTTGGATTGCCTGCAGTTGGGGGACTGGTGTTCAGGGGCCCGAGGGGGTCCATGGCTGCGCCACACGGAGGAGGACCAGGGTGGAGGTGGTGGGGGCCGGGGAAAGAGGAGCGCAGCAGGAGGTCAACCCAGGCTGGAGGTGCCTCTCCTGGGAGGACCCTGGCTCAACTCGGAGGAACTAAGGAGCAGCGTGGTGGTGCTCTATGCTCCTGCTGGGAACACATGCTTCCTCCGACTGGTACTAGAGACAGAGCGAGAAACCCTCTGCCCTTGCCGCTGATCATCCACCTCCCCAAAAGGATCAACTATCTAGCTCTGATCCCTTGATGAAAGATCTCACCCTGCTCTCTGCTTTCCCCTTAGAGCTTTCTGGCATGTGTTTGACTAGATGTTTGTTTGTAGACTAACATAGTTGTTTGGTTGTAGAACCGAGTGTTACAACTATGTTAAGTGAAGTTCTGTTTCTGGAAAAGTTATACTGTGGTAGCTAGCTGAACTCAGTATTACAACTTGGTTATTTAGCTGCAGAGAGACACTGTACTGTTGCACAGTTCCTCATGGCAATTCTAGTAAATCACAATTGCTCAATTTTGATCCAAAAGGAAATTGCTCGAGCCAAGAACTCTATTTGCCAAGTGGATAATACAGGGTTGAAGAACTCTGCTGCTCCAATAGGCAATTGCTCTGGCTGAGAAATGCTTTTCACTGCTTCTTTTCAGAGGCGAAGAAACTGTTGATGAATGATGTTGACTCATACTCCCGTATTGGTGCTCGTACTCAGTCAGTGTGTGTGTGTGTGTGATGAAAAAGCTCTCCCGCTCCATCTCTCATGCTAGCAAAGTGCTTTTGCATCAGTTGGAGGTTGGTAGCATTTAGCTGTGTGATTTGCATGGCAGTCAGTCAGTTTGTGGGTGGGTTGTAGGGAACAATTATTTCCGGGTGGGTAGGGGGGTGTGGTGTCAGTGCAGTCCCTCCTGTGGGTTGAGTATGTGTGTTCTACATTACATCCAGCTCTCTGGAACAGATGGCAGCCAATACAGATGGGTCCTGATGCCATTCACACTAGAGAGAGGAGTTTAGAGAGGATAGTACTCAAGGTTGCAGGATAGCTATGCATCTGTGGCTGTTGATCAATTTGTGTCCGTGTGTTTTTGTGTGTTCGTCTGTCTGCACATTGTCATCGCAGGTATATAATTATGTCAGATCAGTGTGTGTTTGTTAGGGATGGGTATTTGAAATTTGACTGTTTGAGTACTCGCATTTAAAAAAAAAATAGAACACAAGGCCCGCACTGGAAAAATAATTGTGCGTATATCTATATGCCAACAGTGCACCACGATGCCTAATTTATCATAACCATTACAGATAATGAATCCTAATTGCTAAACTGCCCCATATACAGTACCAGTCATACGTTTGGAAACACCAACACATGGAAGGGTTTTTCTTTTAGTTTGACTATTTTCTACATTGTAGAATAATAGTGAAGACATCAAAACTATGAAATAACACAGTAACCAAAAAAGTGTTAAACAAATCTAAATGTATTTTAGATTCTTCAAAGTAGCCACCCTTTGCCTTGACAGGTTTGCGCACTCTTGGCATTCTCTCAACCAGCTTCACCTGGAATGCTTTTCCAAAAGTCTTGAAGGAGTTCCCACATATGATGAGCACTTGATGGCTGCTTTTCCTTCACTCTGCTGGTCCAACTCATCCCAGACCATCTCAATCGGGTTGAGGTTGGGTGATCTTGGAGGCCTGGTCATCTGATACAGCACTCCATCACTCTCCTTCTTGGTCAAATAGCCCTTACACAGCCTGGAGGTGTGTTGGGTCATTGTCCTGTTGAAATACAAATGATAGCGCAAACCAGGCGGGATGGTGTTTTGCTGCAGAAGGTTGTGGTAGCCATGCTGGTTTCCGAGGGGAATTCCACCCCCCCAATTCAGCCGAAAAGGTGGCGCAGGGAATTCAAAAATATTATTTTGAAATATTCAACTTTCACACATTAACAAGTCCAATACCTCAAATGAAAGATAAACATCTTGTTCATCTACCCATCATGTCTGATTTTTTAAATGTTTTACAGCGAAAACACAACATATATTTATGTTAGACGACCACCAAATCAAAGAGAAAACGCAGCCATTTTTTCCAGTCAAAGATAGTCACAAAAGCAGGATTAGAGATAAAATGAATCACTAACCTCTTGAAAATCTTCATCAGATGACACTCATATGACATCTTACACAATACATTTATGTTTTGTTCGATAATATGCATATTTATATCCACAAATCTTGGTTTACATTGACGCCATGTTCAGAAATGCCTCCAAAATATCCGGAGGAATTATAGAAAGCTACGCCAGATAACAGAAATACTCATCATAAACTTTGACTAAAGATACATGTTCTACATATAATTAAAGATACACTGGTTCTTAATGCAACCACTGTGTCAGATGTTTTTTTTAAACGTTACGGAAAAAGCCTACCATGCAATAATCTGAGACAGCGCTCAGACGTAAAAGTATTTCTCCATCATGTTGGAGTCAACAGAAATACAAAATTACATCATAAATATTCCCTTACCTTTGATCTTTCATCAGAATGCAGTGCAAGGAGTCCTAGTTCCACAATAAATTGTTGTTTTGTTCCATAATGTCCAATACTAGTGTCTAATTAGCTGCATTTGCTACCACTTTCAGCTCACGTGCCCAAAAGCTGACGCCAGTCCATTTCCTCTCCCATTCGGTCAAAGTTCACAGCAAAAGCTTAATTCCACTTGCTACTGAATGAGGACATCTAGTGGAAGGCGTAGGAAGTGCTACCATATCCATATCTTGTTGGGAAAGGAGGGGGCGATGACGTCAAAGTTGACCCACATTCAGAATTTCACTTCTTGTTTGGAAGATTGCCTGCCCTATGAGTTCTGTTATACTCACAGACATAATTCAAACAGTTTTAGAAACTTCAGATGTTTTCTATCCAATGGTAATAATGGTATGCATATATTAGCAATCTAGGACAGAGTAGGATGCAGTTCACTATGGGCACGCAATTCATCCAAAGTGAAAATACTGCCCCCTATCCTCAACAGGTTAAGTGTACCTTGAATTCTAAATAAATCACTGACAGTGTCACCAGCAAAGCACAATCACACCACCCCCTTGCTTCACGGTGGGAACCACACATGCGGCGATCATCCGTTCACCAACTCACAAAGACACCGCGGTTGGAACCAAAAATCTAACATTTGGACTCATCAGACCAAAGGACAGATTTCCACCAGTCTAATGTCCACTGCTCGTGTTTCTTGGCCCAAGCAAGTCTCTTCTTATTATTCCTGTCCTTTAGTAGTGGTTTCTATTCAGTAATTCAACCATCAAGGCCTGATTTTACACAGTCTCCTCTGAACAGTTGATGTGTCTCCTACCGTGTCTCCTACTTGAACTCTGAAGCATTTAATTGGGCTGCAATTTCTGATGCTGGTAACTGTAATGAACATATCATCTGCAGCAGAGGTAACTCTGGGTCTTCCTTTCCTGTGGCGGTCCTCATGAGAGGCAGTTTTATCATAGCGCTTGAGGCATTTTGCAACTGCACTTGAAGAAACTTTCAAAGTTCTTGACATTTTCCACATTGACTGACCTTCATGTCTTAAAGTAATGATGGACTGTCATTTCTCTGTGCTTATTTGAGCTGTTCTTGCCATAATATGGACTTGGTATTTCACCAAATAGGGCTATCTTCTGTGTACCACCCCTACCTTGTCACAACCCAACTGATTGGCTGAGATGCATTATGAAGGAAACATATTCCACAAATTAACTTTTAACAAGGCACACCTATTAATTTAAATGCATTCCAGGTGACTCTCATTAAGCTGGTTGAGAAAATGCCAAGAGTGTGCAAAGATGTCATCAAGGCAAAGGGAGGCTACTTTGAAGGATCTCAAATATAAGCTTTTTGTTTTGTTACTACATTATTCCATATGTGTTATTTCATAATTTTGATGTCTTCACTATTATTCTAAATTGTAGATAATAGTCAAAATAAAGAAAATACCCTGGAATAAGTAGGTGTGTCCAAACTTTTGACTGGTACTATATATTCAGAAAACAAAAGTGCCATTTAAGATGAATTTATTGAAACTATAATATCAACTGGTTATTATTATATTGTGGAAAACAATATTCAAAAAGGTAGTAACCTCAGCAGTGGTGTTTTCTTGTAGAAGCCTATGGCTGTGCAATACCATAGCCTTGTTTTGTTAATTTAGCAGACAAGACGCTCTTATTTTCCAAGCCCTTATCACAGTCAAGACACACCTATTTTCTAGTAAAAAACATGATCTAATATAACAGAATAAAATAGAACAGAATAGTGCTATGTAATACGCATCTCGCATCCTGAACAATTATTCTGTAAATGAGAACGTTTTCTCAGTCAACTTGGTAGTCAACCTGGTAAAATAACGGATAAATTAGAAAAATAAAAACATTCTCAAAGAGTGATCATTTGAAACAGGGCTCAAGTTGAAAGACAATTTGTTCAGGGTTACAAACCAAATCTCCCTTCTGTTCGATATACAGACATTGTTTATTCTGCCTGCTCTTTGGAATTTTCTAAATGGATGAACAATTCCACATTTGAACACTTCATGGGGATGAATTATGGCCAAAACATATATTTGGTGAGTAGGCCGAGGCTTAATGATTCTGATAAATACACTGTCTTTATCAAACTAATGTTTTTGCATATTTTCAGTGTGGACCCTTGCCATGTTCAGGGGGGTTATAGCCTAGGCCAGGGCTGTTCCTGAAGACCCTGTTCCTGGAGAGCTACCGTGTATTTTTTTTTTGACTCGCACCCTAATGTAGCAGACCATATTTGAATAATTAGCCGGTTTATAAACTGAACCAGGTTAGGTACACCTGGCGTTGGAGCGAAAACCTACAGGAGGGTATCTCTCCAGGAACAGGGTTGGAGGCCCCTGGTCTAGGTTAACCAATTCTAAGTGGCACTAGAAGTTTGGCAACGTATGTGCGTCACTAGTTACCACAGCCACAAAGTCATAAACCTCTCCAATTTCTAAAATGTATCTTCTTCAAATCTGATTTTAAACCTTTAACCACACTGCTAACATTATGCATAAACCTAAACTTAAATTAAGACCAAAAAGCTAATGTTTGTTTTCAGGATTTTTTTATAAATGCCAAATCTGACTTTGTAAATGCGGTTACTAGGAACAACTGCAAAGTAGCCTAAATGGAAATTAGACTGGATGCAATTATTCCAAAACTGCAGCTCATTGTTGGAACACATATTTCCCTACTTCAGTCAACCAGCCATTTTGAATTTGTGATAAAACTGTCGTCATTTTGCAAGGAATGTAGCTTGTGTTTGAGGGAGTGGTCGGGATGCGATTTGAATGAGTGAGACAGAGGGGAAAGGGAATTTAGGGAGAAGAACTGTTTGATACTAGGCTTGGTTTAATTTTTGGACCAATACAATGTGAATTGGTTTATTTTTTGTTGTGCCCTGCAACTGCACATGCAATTGTAGGGTATTAGCTTGAAAACTGCAACATTTTCATCCAGCCATGCCCTGCTGAAGTTATAGTAAAACTCTTATGCTATGTTTGTCTCGCTCGAGTTGTGTTCTGATTATTATTTTACCTTTATTTAACTAGGCAAGTCAGTTATGAAAGGGTCCCTGATTTTAATTTGCTATCACAAAAGGGCTCCCTGTTCCCAAAAAGTTTGAGAACCCCTGCTCTTTGTTGTGAGCTGAGGGACACTGGTGAGAAGCAGAGGTGTGACTGACTGTCACTTCAGGGCCTAGCTGCTCTCTCATAGCTACTAGTCCATCTGTGCCCTGTATAACACCAGTCTGCTATACATTACCATACTTAAATGGGAAATCTGCAATTGCTACTTCCATTTTTGGACTTGTTTTGAAGGAGGTCTATGGGCGAGGAGAGACTGCATTGCATACTCTTTTTTTTCTCTCACATTTGTAGCAGTTTGGATTTCACAGCATTGTAAAAGCCAACTGACTGAAACATTAAAAATATGTTGTTGTTTTTACCTGGTCCAACACAGACTGTGGAGGTTAGTTCCCACGCCCTCAGAAGACAGGCTTTATATCCCAGGGTCAATGAGGACGGTGTGCGAGTGTCTTAGGGCTGCACGATTAATCAAATGTTTATCTAAATTGAGATATTGACATGCACAATATCCATATCGCAAAAGGAAGCGGTATTTTGAAACGCCACCTTGCCGTCTCTAACAACCATTTTCTTTACTTTTGATTTGTTGCTTGAGTTGACGGAGTTCAATCCCACACACACCAAGCCCCACCCCCTGTCACTCAATCGGGCGGTTCCTCCTCATGCTTGAGATTCACTCTGCGTGCATTGACCAAACAACAGCATTCAGTCAACAGATTTTTCCAAAAAAGAACGACACAGCTTTACACTTTGCTTCTTAATATAATTCCAAATGTCTTCTACATAATACTATTTGTGTAACTTTCTCTCTGCAAAATTCTATTTTTTTTGGTCTTAGCAAGCTGCAACTATGCATAAAAAATATCGTGTTAGGCGCTAATGCTCATCGCTAGCTATCTAGCTGATTATCTAAATTCACTGAGATATGGCAAATCATACTAGCAAACTATTTCTCTAATACAGTCCGGTACCAGTGGTGGAGTATATCAGCATTGTTTGTGCAGCAGTGCCTTCAGAAAGTAGTCACACACCTGAATTTAAAATGGATTACATTAAGATTTTGTTAAACTGGCCCACACACAATATCCCATAATGTTAAAGTTGAATTATATATGTTTTATTATAAATGAATAGCTGAAATGTCTTGAGTCAATAAGTATTGAACCTCTTTGTTATGGCAAGCCTAAATAAGTTCAGGAGTAAAGATGTGCTTAACAAGTCACATAATAAGTTATATGAACTCACTCTGTGTACAATAAGTGTTTAACATGATTGTTGAATGACTACCCCACACATACAGTTCAGTTGTCTGTAAGGTCCCTCAGTCAAGCAGTCCATTTCAAAAACCGATTAAACCACAATGACCAGGTTTTCCAATACCTTTCAAAGAAGGGCACCTATTGGTAGATGGGTAAACCAAATAAAGCAGACATTGAATATCCCTTTGAGCATGGTGGAGTTATGAATGACTTTTTGGATGGTGTATCAGTACACCCAGTCACTGCACAGATAGAAATGTCCTTCCTAACTCAGTTGTCGGAGAAGAAGGAAACATCTCAGGGGTTTCACAATGAGGCCAATGGTGACTCGAAAACAGTTACAAAGTTGAATGGCTGTGATAGGAGAAAACTGAGGATGGATCAACATTGTAGTTACTCCACAATACTAACCTAATTGACTGAGTGCAAATATGGAGGCCTTTACAAAGTCAAAAAAATTCAAAACATGCATGCTGTTTGCAGCAAGGCACTGAAGTAGTACTGTATAAAATGTAGCGAATCAATTCACTATTTGTTCTGAATACAAAGTGTCATGTTTGGGGCACATTACTAAGTACCACTCTCCGTATTTTCAAGAATAGTGGTGGCTGCGTCATGTTATGGTATGCTTGTAACCGTTGAGGACTGGGGAGTTTTTCAGGATAAAAAAGCAACACAATGAAGCTAAGCACCGGTAAAATCCTAGAGGAAAACCTGGTTCAGTCTGCTTTCCACCAGACACTGGGAGATTAATTCACATTTCAGCGGAACATTAACATAAAACACAAAGCCAAATCTACACTGGAGTTGTTTACAAAGAAGACAGTGACTGTTTCTGAGTGGCCGAGTTACAATTTTGACTTAAATTTGCTTGGAAATCTATGGCAAGACCTGAAAATGGTTGTCTAGCAATGAACAACAACCAATTTGACAAAGCTTGAAGAATTTTGAAAATAATCGAAAAAGCACAATCCAGGTGTAATCGCTGTTAGTGATTCTAACATGTACTGACTCAGGCGGTCGAATACTTATCTAATCACTTATCTATATTACTGTTTTATTTTTGTATTTATTTTTTTAAACAAATTTTCTTCCACTTTGACATTGGAATATTTTGTGTTTTACAAAAAATTACAATTAAATTAATTTTAATCCCACTTTGTAACGCAACATGTGGAAAAAGTCAAGGAGTCTGAATACATTCTAAAGGCACTGTACCTATCTATTTTAATCTAATTAGGGTCCCATGGGAAACACTGACCAACACCTTGGTTACTACTCTGTCAACCATCTCCACCCTTCCTTTATCATTCGGTGTCATGCCAAACAAAACTGCATTCCAAGTGCCCACTATATTTCAACCTTAAAATTAGAATGATCATTCTATTTCTATGATTCCAACAGTTTATCCAGCTGTTTTGATGTATAATCACAAGTAAAATCGCAATCGCAATATTTGGTACAACAATCACAATTCTATTTTTTGCCCATATCGTGCAGTCCTAGTGTATGAATGCATGGTTGCGTGTGTGTGCAGGCAGAGGTAGGTCAGTCACCTACGCTGAACGGTGCCGAGTTAATCACCAAAGAATTGATCCATCCAGATGTGTGTCTGTTTCCACTTTGTCGTGTGTGTGTGAGAGAGCGATTTAGATACTCCTACTCACTTGGCTAACACAGAGTGGGTCTGGCCTATTTTAGAGCCTGTGTGGGACAGTGTTTTCAAATAACATTTTATTTGTCACATGCGCCGAATACAACAGGTGTAGACCTTACCGTGAAATGCATACTTACAAGGCCTTAACCAACAATGCAGTTCAAGAAATGGAGTTAATCAAATATTTACTAAATAAACTAAAGTTTAAAAAATTAACATTAACACAGTAAAATGACATAACAATAACTAGGCTATATACAGGGGCTACCAGTACAGAGTCGGTGTGCGGGAGTACAAGTTAATCGAGGTAGTTTGTACGTGTAGGTTGGGGTAAAGTGACTAGATAATAAACAGCGAGTTGCAGCTGTGTAAAAACAAAGGGGGGAGGGTCAGTCAATGTAAATAGTCCGGGTGGCCATTTTTGATTAATTGTTCAGCAGTCTTATAGCTCGGGGATAGAGGCTGTTAAGAGGCCTTTGGGACCTAGACTTGGCACTCTGGTACAGTTTGCCATGCGGTAGCAGAGAGAAAAGTCTATGACTTGTGTGACTGGAGTCCACTCCTGGGCCAGACTACACTCAATCATATGACCTACTGAAGAGATGAATCTTCAGTAAAGACTTAAAGGTTGAGACCGATTCTGCGTCTCTCACATGGGTAGGCAGACCATTCCATAAAAATGGAGCTCTATAGGTGAAAGCCCTGACTCTAGATGTTTGCTTAAAAATTCTAGGGACAATTAGGAGGCCTGCGTCTTGTGACCGTAGCGTATGTACGGCAGGACCAAATCGGAAAGATGGGTAGGAGCAAGGTCATGTAATGCTTTGTAGGTTAGGAGTAAAACCTTGAAATCAGCCCTTGCCTTAACAGGAAGTCAGCGTAGGGAGGCTAGCACTGGAGTAAAACGATCACATTTTTTGGTTCTAGTCATTGATTCTAGCAGCTGTGTTTAGCACTAACTGAAGTTTATTTAGTGCTTTATCTGGGTAGCCGGAAAGTAGAGCATTGCAGTAGTCTAACCTAGACGTAACAAAAGCATGGATACATTTTTCTGCATCATTTTTGGACAGAAAGTTTCTGATTTTTGCAATGTTACGTAGATGGAAAAAAGCTGTCCTTGAAACAGTCTTGATATGTTCGTCAAAATAGAGATCAGGGTCCAGAGTAACGTCAAGGTCCTTCACAGTTTTATTTGAGACGACTGTACAACTATCAAGATTAATTGTCAGATTCAACAGAAGATCTCTTTTTTTCTTGGGACCTAGAACAAGCATCTCTGTTTTGTCCGAGTTTAAAAGTAGAAAGTTTGCAGCCATCCACTTCCTTATGTCTGAAACACAGGCTTCTAGCGAGGGCAATTTGGGGCTTCACCATGTTTCACTTAAATGTACAGCTGTGTGTCATCCGTAAAGCTGTGTGTCATCTGCATAGCACTGAAAGTTTACATTATTTTTTCGAATTATATCCCCAAGAGGTCAAATATATAGTGAAAACAATAGTGGTCCTAAAACGGAACCTTGGGGAACACCTACATTTATAGTTGATTTGTCAGAGGACGAACCATTCACAGAGACAAACTGATATCTCTCCGACAGATAAGATCTAAACCAGGCCAGAACTTGTCCAACCAATTTGGGTTTCCAATCTCTCCAAAAGAATGTGGTGATCAATGGTATCAAAAGCAGCACTAAGGTCTAGGAGCACGAGGACAGATGCAGAGCCTCGGTCTGACGCCATTAAAAGGTCATTTACCACCTTCACAAGTGCAGTCTCAGTGCTATGATGGGGTCTAAAACCAGACTGAAGCATTTTGTATACATTGTTTGTCTTCAGGAAGGCAGTGAGTTGCTGCGCAACAGCTTTTTCTAACATTTTTGAGAGGAATGGAAGATTCGATATAGGCCGATTAGTTTTTTATATTTTCTGGGTCAAGGTTTGTTTTTTTTAAGAGGCATTATTACTGCCACTTTTAGTGAGTTTGGTACACATCCGGTGGATAGAGAGCTGTTTATTATGTTCAACATATGAGGGCCAATTGCAGGAAGCAGCTCTTTCAGTAGTTTAGTTGGAATAGGGGCCACTATTCAGCTTGAAGGTTTAGAGGCCATGATTATTTTCATCATTGTGTCAAGAGATATAGTACTAAAACACTTGAGTGTCTCTCTTGATCCTAGGTCCTGGCAGAGTTGTGCAGACTCAGAACAACTGAGCTTTGGAGGAATACCCAGATTTAAAGAGGAGTCCGTAATTTGCTTGCTAAATAATCATGATCTTTCCTCAAAGAAGTTCATGAATGTATTACTGCTGAAGTGAAAGCATCCTCTCTTGGGGAATACTGCTGCAACACAGCATTGAACAGCATTCTCACACAGGTGTTCCTTTTGTCCCGGTGGGAAAGGGCAGTGTGGAGTGCGATTAAATTGTGTCATCTGTGGATCTGTTGAGCCTTATGCGAGTTGGTGTGGGTCGAGGGTTTCCTGGATGATGGTGTTGTCGGTAGCCATAGCTCACATCATGAGTGCTACAGGGCGTTATTCATTTAGGCAGGTTACCTTCACATTCTTGGGCACATGGACTATGGTGGTCTGCTCGAAACGTGGTTATTACAGACTCGGTCAGGGAGAGATTGAAAGTGTCAGTGAAGACACTCTGCGCATGCTCGTAGTACATGACCTGGTAATCCGTTTGGCCCCGCAGCCTTGTGAATGTTGACCTGTTTAAAGGTCTTGCTCACATCGGCTACGTAGAGCGTGTGATCACACAGTCATCCAGAACTGCTGCTGCTCTCATGCATGCTTCAGTGTTACTTGCCTTGAAGCGAGTATAAAATACCTTTATCTTGTCTGGTAGACTCGCGGCACTGGGCAGCTCGCGACTGGGTTTCCCTTTGTAGTCCATAATAGTTTGCAATCCCTGCCACATCCGAAAAGAGCGTCAGAGCCGGTGCAGTAGGATTCAATCTTAGTCCGTATTGATGCTATGCTTATTCGACGAGGGCATAGTGGGATTTCTTATAAGCGTCCGGATTATTGTCCCACTCCTTGAATGCGGCACCTTTAGCTCCGTGTGGATGTTGCCTGTAATAATGCCTTCTGGTTGGGATATGTACGTATGGTCACTGTGGGGACGACATCGTCAATGCAGTTTTTGATGAAGCCGGTGACTGAGGTGGTATACTCCTCAATGCCATTGGATGAATCACGGAACATATTCCAGTCTCTGCTAGCAAAACAGTCCTGTAGCATAGCATCCGCGTCATCTGACCACTTACTGACCACTTACGTATTGAGCGAATCAAATGATATTAGTCACATGCGCTGAATACAACAGGTGTTCACCTTACAGTGAAATGCTTGCTTACGAGCCCTTAACCAGCAATGCAGTAAACAAAAAAAAGAAGTAAGAATAAGAAATAAAACTAACAAGTAATTAAATAGCAGAGTCACTGCTTTAGTTTTTGCTTGTAAGCAGGAATCAGGAGGATAGAATTATGGTCAGATTTGCCAAATGGAGGGCGAGGGAGAGCTTTGTATGCTTCTCTATGGGTGGAGTAAAGGTCGTCTATTGTTTTTTTTCTTGAGTTGTACATGTGACATTCTGGTAGAAATGAGGTAAAACAGAATTTTATTTTATTTCACCTTTTATTTAACCAGGTAGGCCAGTTGAGAACAAGTTCTCATTTACAACTGCGACCTGGCCAAGATAGAGCAAAGCAGTGCGACACAAACAACACAGAGTTACACATGGAACAAACAAACGTACAGTCAATAACACAATAGAAAAAGTCTATATACATTGTGTGCAAATGTTGTAAGATTAGGGAGGTAAGGCAATAAATAGGCCATACTGGTGAAATAATTACAATTTAGCAATTAAACACTGGAGTGATAGATGTGCAGAAGATGAATGTGCAAGATACTGGGATGAAAGGAGCAAAACGTTTAAAAATAACTATGGGGATTAGGTAGTTGGGTGGGCTATTTATCAATGGGCTGTGTGCAGGTGCAATGATCAGTAGGCTGCTATGACGGGCGGGCGGGTGCGGGCAGCGATCGGTTGAAAAGCATGCATTTTGTTTTGCTTGCATTTTAAGAGCAGTTGGAGGCCACGGAAGGAGGGTTGTAATGGCATTGAAGCTCAGCTGGAGGTTCGTTAACACAGTGTCCAACGAAGGGCCAGAAGAATACAGAATGGTGTCGTCTGTGTAGAGGTGGATCAGAGAATCACCAGCAGCAAGAGCGACATCATTGATGTATACAGAGAATAGAGTCGGCCCGAGAATTGAACCCTGTGGCACCCCTATAGAGACTGCTAGAGGTCCTGACAACAGGTCCTCCGATTTGACACGCTGAACTCTATCTGAGAAGTAGTTGGTGAACCAGGCGAGGCAGTCATTTGAGAAACCAAGGCTGTGGAGTCTGTCGATAAGAATGGGGTGATTGACGAATTCGAAAGCCTTGGCTAGGTCGATGTTTGCCTACATAAGTCCCCGGCCACTAGAAGTGCCGCTTCTGGATGAGCATTTTTCTTGTTTGCTTATGACCTTATACAGCTCGTTGAGTGCAGTCTTAGTGCCAGCATTGGTTTGTGGTGGTAAATAGACAGCTACCAATAATATAGATGAGAACTCTCTTGGTAGATAGTTTTGCCTACAGCTTATCATGAGTTACTCTACCTCAGGCGAACAATACCTTGAGACTTCTTTAACACTGGACCAGAGAAGTAATTTTGTTTTCGTATTGGTTCCCCCCATCCATATCTTTAACATAGAACCATACAGTAAAAATAGTGGTTTTGCGTCAAAGCCACGATGTATCTTCATGACTGAATTCACGAGTCACCAGTACTATAAGTCATGGGTCATTTTAATTTGGTGTGAAAATGGAACAAAAATGTCCATAGATGTTTTTTCCAGATTGCAGAAAGAATCTACATTGCCTTCAGAAAGTATTCATACCCCTTGACTTATTCAACACGTTGTGTTACAGCCTGAATTCAAAATGGATTATAAATAAAAATAAATAAATGTAAGTCATTTAGCAGACGCTCTTATCCAGAGCGACTTACAAATTGGTGCATTCACCTTATGACATCCAGTGGAACAGCTACTTTACAATAGTGCATCTAAATATTTTAAGGGGGGGGGGGGTGAGAAGGATTACTTTATCCTATCCTAAGTATTCCTTAAAGAGGTGGGGTTTCAGGTGTCTCCGGAAGGTGGTGATTGACTCCGCTGTCCTGGCGTCGTGAGGGAGTTTGTTCCACCATTGGGGAGCCAGAGCAGCGAACAGTTTTGACTGGGCTGAGCGGGAACTGTACTTCCTCAGTGGTAGGGAGACGAGCAGGCCAGAGGTGGATGAACGCAGTGCCCTTATTTGGGTGTAGGGCCTGATCAGAGCCTGGAGGTACTGAGGTGCCGTTCCCCTCACAGCTCCGTAGGCAAGCACCATGGTATTGTAGCGGATGCGAGCTTCAACTGGAAGCCAGTGGAGAGAGCGGAGGAGCGGGGTGACGTGAGAGAACTTGGGAAGGTTGAACACTAGACGGGCTGCGGCATTCTGGATGAGTTGTAGGGGTTTAATGGCACAGGCAGGGAGCCCAGCCAACAGCGAGTTGCAGTAATCCAGACGGGAGATGACAAGTGCCTGGATTAGGACCTGCGCCGCTTCCTGTGTGAGGCAGGGTCGTACTCTGCGGATGTTGTAGAGCATGAACCTACAGGAACGGGCCACCGCCTTGATGTTAGTTGAGAACGACAGGGTGTTGTCCAGGATCACGCCAAGGTTCTTAGCGCTCTGGGAGGAGGACACAATGGAGTTGTCAACCGTGATGGCGAGATCATGGAACGGGAAGTCCTTCCCCGGGAGGAAGAGCAGCTCCGTCTTGCCGAAGTTCAGCTTGAGATGGTGATCCGTCATCCACACTGATATGTCTGCCAGACATGCAGAGATGCGATTCGCCACCTGGTCATCAGAAGGGGGAAAGGAGAAGATTAATTGTGTGTCGTCTGCATAGCAATGATAGGAGAGACCATGTGAGGTTATGACAGAGCCAAGTGACTTGGTGTATAGCGAGAATAGGAGAGGGCCTAGAACAGAGCCCTGGGGGACACCAGTGGTGAGAGCGCGTGGTGAGGAGACAGATTCTCGCCACGCCACCTGGTAGGAGCGACCTGTCAGGTAGGACGCAATCCAAGCGTGGGCCGCGCCAGAGATGCCCAACTCGGAGAGGGTGGAGAGGAGGATCTGATGGTTCACAGTATCGAAGGCAGCCGATAGGTCTAGAAGGATGAGAGCAGAGGAGAGAGAGTTAGCTTTAGCGGTGCGGAGCGCCTCCGTGATACAGAGAAGAGCAGTCTCAGTTGAATGACTAGTCTTGAAACCTGACTGATTTGGATCAAGAAGGTCATTCTGAGAGAGATAGCGGGAGAGCTGACCAAGGACGGCACGTTCAAGAGTTTTGGAGAGAAAAGAAAGAAGGGATACTGGTCTGTAGTTGTTAACATCGGAGGGATCGAGTGTAGGTTTTTTCAGAAGGGGTGCAACTCTCGCTCTCTTGAAGACGGAAGGGACGTAGCCAGCGGTCAGGGATAAATTGATGAGCGAGGTGAGGTAAGGGAGAAGGTCTCCGGAAATGGTCTGGAGAAGAGAGGAGGGGATAGGGTCGAGCGGGCAGGTTGTTGGGCGGCCGGCCGTCACAAGACGCGAGATTTCATCTGGAGAGAGAGGGGAGAAAGAGGTCAGAGCACAGGGTAGGGCAGTGTGAGCAGAACCAGCAGTGTCGTTTGACTTAGCAAACGAGGATCGGATGTCGTCGACCTTCTTTTCAAAATGGTTGACGAAGTCATCTGCAGAGAGGAGGAGGGGGGGGGGAGGAGGATTCAGGAGGGAGGAGAAGGTGGCAAAGAGCTTCCTAGGGTTAGAGGCAGATGCTTGAAATTTAGAGTGGTAGAAAGTGGTTTTAGCAGCAGAGACAGAGGAGGAAAATGTAGAGAGGAGGGAGCGAAAGGATGCCAGGTCCGCAGGGAGGCGAGTTTTCCTCCATTTCCGCTCGGCTGCCCGGAGCCCTGTTCTGTGAGCTCGCAATGAGTCGTCAAGCCACGGAGCGGGAGGGGAGGACCGAGCCGGCCTGGAAGATAGGGGACATAGAGAGTCAAAGGATGCAGAAAGGGAGGAGAGGAGCGTTGAGGAGGCAGAATCAGGAGATAGGTTGGAGAAGGTTTGAGCAGAGGGAAGAGATGATAGGATGGAAGAGGAGAGAGTAGCGGGGGAGAGAGAGCGAAGGTTGGGACGGCGCGATACCATCCGAGTAGGGGCAGTGTGGGAAGTGTTGGATGAGAGCGAGAGGGAAAAGGATACAAGGTAGTGGTCGGAGACTTGGAGGGGAGTTGCAATGAGGTTAGTGGAAGAACAGCATCTAGTAAAGATGAGGTCGAGCGTATTGCCTGCCTTGTGAGTAGGGGGGGAAAGAAGGAGGCAGAGAGGAATGAGTCAAAGGTAGACGTGGGGAGGTTAAAGTCGCCCAGAACTGTGAGAGGTGAGCCGTCCTCAGGAAAGGAGCTTATCAATGCATCAAGCTCATTGATGAACTCTCCGAGGGGACCTGGAGGGCGATAAATGATAAGGATGTTAAGCTTGAAAGGGCTGGTAACTGTGACAGCATGAAATTCAAAGGAGGCGATAGACAGATGGGTAAGGGGAGAAAGAGAGAATGACCACTTGGGAGAGATAAGGATCCCGATGCCACCACCCCGCTGACCAGAAGCTCTCGGGGTGTGCGAGAACACGTGGGCGGACGAAGAGAGAGCAGTAGGAGTAGGAGTGTTATCTGTGGTGATCCATGTTTCTGTCAGTGCCAAGAAGTCGAGGGACTGGAGGGAGGCATAGGCTGATTATATCGAGAGAGAAAAATTCTCACTAATCTACAACATATACCCCATAATGACAAAGAGAAAACAACATGTTTTTTGAAATGTTTGCACATTTATTGAAGAATAAATATTGAAATATCGAATTTACATAAGTTTTCACACCCCTGAGTCGGTACATGTTTGGATCACCTTTGGCAGCGATTACAGCAGTGAATCTTTCTGGATACATCTCTAAGAGCTTCGCACACCTGGATTTTACTATATATATATATATATATATATATATATATATATATTCTGTACAGGCGATGTTCTTTTCCCACACATTTAGTTTAGTATTGTGGAGTAACTACAGTGTTGTTGATCTATCCTTAGAGTTTCATGGCTGTGATAGGAGAAAACAAATTGCTGTAAAGAACCATTGGCCTCATTGTGACATCCCTGAACGGTTTCCTTCCTTTCCGGCAACTGAATTAGGAAGGACGCCTGTATATTTGTTGTGACTGGGTGTATTGATACACCATCCAAAGTGTAATTAATATCTTCATCATGCTCAAAGGGACATTCAATGTCTCTATTTTATCTACCAATAGGTGCCCTTCGTTGCGAGGCATTGGAAAACCTCCCTCGTCTTTGTGGTTGAAACTGTGTTTGAAATTCACTGCTCGACTGAGGTGCCTTACAGATGTGTGGGGTACAGATATCAGGTCATCATTGAAAAATCATGTTCAATGCTTTATATTGCACACAGAGTGAGTCAATGCAATTTTATTTTACTCCTGGCCTTAATTATTCAATACATTTCAGCTTTTAATTTTCAAAAATGTATAAAAACACAATTCCGCTGACATTATTGGGTATTGTGTGTAGGCCAGTGACACAAAAATCTAATTTTAAAATTAAGGCTGTAACCACAAAATGTGGAAAAAGTGGAGATGTGTGAATACTTGCTGAAGTTAATGTATTTTCACAGGGAGTGCCTCGAGATAATATGAAGGTAGTTAAACGGTGTGTATGATGAGTAGATCAATGTTGCTTCATCCTCTTCTCTATATTGTTAACATGCCTACCCTGTGCTAAATAAATCCTACTCTCCCTAACATTAGGAATCTTTGGTGAATGGTCTTAAGTGGAGACCGACTGATATGGGTTTTTGGGTCCGCCATAGATTTTGATATTTTGGGGGACAAAACTTGCCAATATTGAAATATCTGCCGATATACTGTTTTACAGTGAAATTTTCTCACAAATTTCCATCCCGAAGAGCAATTGTCCAAGAAATATGCTTGCATTGTTGATTTCCTACATTGTGACAATAATGACACATCATAAGATGGGCCGCAAATGTTCAGATGAGCAGGAAATTCCCTTTTTCATCCTATTTATGGAATATCTGTTATCGGTGGAATGAATATATCAGTCGGGCTCTAGTCTTAAGACTTCGATACAAAGTTATACCTCTTTCATACTGTGATGATCAGTATCACATCTACTCTGTATTCAGATAATATTCAGTAACTCATGTAGTATTGTGATAAGATGATTGTAGTAAAAAACAGATGTATCTGTTAAAGAAGGAAGATAGGAAGGAAGATAATATCCTGTAACTTAAGTTGTTGTGTTAAAGTAGCGTTCACTAACGATGTCTGTAATGTTCCGTTCACTAACCGTTAGGGCTGTGTATTGCCAGGGACCTCATGATACGATATTATCACCATACTTAGGTGGTGATACGATATGTATTGTGATTCTCATGATTCTAAATGTATTGCGATTTGATAATCCAAAATGATTGCTCACTATACTGTGTTATGTATGAATGTACGCATGTGCAGTACGAGTCAAAAGTTTGGACACATCTACTCATTCAAGGGTTTTTCTTTATTTTGACTCTTTTCTACATTGTAGAATAATAGTGAAGACAAACTATGAAATAACACATATGGAATCATGTTGTAACCAAAAAAAGTGTTAAATAAATCAAAATGTAGTTAATATTTTAGATTCTTCAAAGTAGCCACCCTTTGCCTTTTCACAGGGAGATCATCCGTTCACCTACTCTGCGTCTCACAAAGACACGGCGGTTGGAACCAAAAATCTCAAATTTGGACTTATCAGACCAAAGACAGATTTCTACCAGTCTGTCCATTGCTCGTGTTTCTTGGCCCAAGCAAGTCTCTTCTTATTATTCCTGTCCTTTAGTAGTGGTTTCTTTGCAGCGATTCGACCATGAAGGCCTGATTCACGCAGTCTCCTCTGAACAGTTGATGTTGAGATGTGTCTGTTACTTGAACTCTGTGAAGCGTTTATTTGGGCTGCAATTTCTGAGGCTGGTAACTCTAATGAACTTATCCTCTGCAGCAGAGGTAAATCTGGGTCTTCCTTTCCTGTGGTGGTCCTCATGAGAGCCAAAGCGCTTGACATTTTACGCTTTGACTGACTTTCATGTCTTTAAGTAATGACGCACTGTCGTTTATTGTTGCTTATTTGAGCTGTTCTTGCCATAATATGGACTTGGTATTTTTCCAAATAGGGCCATCTCCTGTATAGCCCCCCTACCTTGTCACAACACAACTGATTTGCTCAAACACATTAAGAAGGAAAGAAATTCAAGGCACACCTTTTAATTGACATGCATTCCAGGCGACTAACTCATGAAGCTGGTTGAGACAATGCCAAGAGTGTGCAAAGCTGTCATCAAGGTCAAGGGTGGCTAAAATATATGTTGATTTGTTTAACACTTTTTTGGTTACCACAGTATATGATTCCATATGTGTTATTTCATAGAAGAATATAGTAATAAAAAATGAAAAACCCTTGAATGAGTAGGTGTGTCCAAACTTTTGACTGGTACTTATATATACATAAATATAAATATAATTTTAAAAAATATATAAATACATACATAAAAATACAAATGAATACTTAGACTCAAAGTATCGATACAATATCGTCCAAAAAAAAAAATCACTAATGTTATATGGCTAATGCAGAGAGACGGAGAGCATGATAAAATTTGTTTTGATCTGTAATGGCTAGGGCTGTGACAATTATGCAATATTGGGCAACGATTAATTGTCATGCAAATTGCTACGACATGAATACAACACAGCTTTGGTGACACCCATGTCTCAAAAACAAATTGTTTTGACTGCTTGCCAGTTTTGGAAATGAAGCTTCTCCTTCCGACCATGCTGTTCTGCTTGTTAAATAATTACCAACTTTACACTTAATGTAAAACAAAATAACTGCTAAACTATATTTACTTTAATATAACATTAAAAGGTTCTTTATTTATTTAACCTTTTATTTAACTAGTCAGTTAAGAATAGGTTCTTATTTCAAATGACTGCCTTGTTCAGGGGCAGAACAACAGATTTTTACCTTGTCCGCTTGGGGATTCGATCCAGCAAACTTTCGGTTACTGGCCCAACGCTCTAAACACTAGGCTACCTGCCGCCCCGGCATATTCAAGTTGAATCCCCACTTCTCCTAAAATGAATGTATTATGACACAACAACAAAAAATTGTTGCCGATTATTGTCCAGAATGATCATTTACACAATTATACAATAAAAGTCTCACTATTTAAAAATAAGACGGAGAACAAGCTATAGGATGAAAAACCAGAGTTTTGGTGCTGGTACAGCCAACTAGCTTTCGCTAAATTGATATTTATTTTTTTATTTTATTTTACCAATCAATACTAGGAGTCAAAGTATGAATAAACTTTTCAGGACCCTGTCTTACAAAGATAATTCGTAAAAACTCCAAATAACTTCACAGATCTTCATTGTAAAGGGTTTAAACGCCTAAGACAGCGCTACAGGGAGACAGGATGGACAGCTGATTGTCCTCGCAGTGGCAGACCACATGTAACAACACCTCCACAGGATCGGTACATCCGAACATCAACACCTGCGGGACGGGTACGGGTACAGGATGGCAACAACTGTCCGAGTTACACCAGGAACGCACAATCCCTCCATCAGTGCTCAGACTGTCCGCAATAGCCTGAGAGAGGCTGGACTGAGGGTTTGTAGGCCTTTTGTAAAGGCAGCTCCTCACCAGACATCACTGGCAACAACGTCGCCTATGGGCACAAACCCACCGTCGCTTGACGAGGCACGACTGGCAAAAAGTGCTCTCCACGGTTTTGTCTCACCAAGTGTGATGTTCAGATTCGGTTTTGTCGAAGGAATGAGCATTTCAGAGGCCTGTACTCCGGGTCATGGTCTGGTCTGGGGGCGGTGTGTCACGGCATCATCGGACTGAGCTTGTTGTCATTGCAGGCAATCTCAATGCTGTGCGTTACAGGGAAGACATCCTCCCTCATGTGGTACCCTTCCTGCAGGCTCATCCTGACATGAACCTCCAGCATGACAATGCCACCAGCCATACTGCTCGTTCTGTGCGTGATTTCCTGCAAGATAGGAATGTCAGTGTTCTGCCATGGCCAGCGAAGAGCCCCTGATCTCAATCCCATTGAGCACTTCTGGGACCTGTTGGATCGGAGGGTGAGGGCTAGGTCCATTCCCCCCAGAAATATCTGGGAACTTGCTGGTGCCTTGGTGGAAGAGTGGGGTAACATCTCACAGCAAGAACTGGCAAATCTGGTGCAGTCCATGAGGAGGAGATGCACTGCAGTAATTAATGCAGCTGATGGCCACACCAGATGCTGACTGTTACTTTTGATTGTGAACCCCCCCCCCCTTTGTTCAGAGACACATTATTCCATTTCTGTTAGTCACAAGTCTGTGGAACTTGTTCAGTTTATGTCTGTTGCTGAATTCTTGTTTTGTTCATACAAATATTTACACATGTTATGTTTGCTGAAAATAAAAGCAGTTGACAGTGAGAGGACGTTTCTTTTTTTGCTGAGTTTATAATATAGTGCGAAATAATACTGCATTATGTAACATTATGCATTATGTATCTATTTTTTCCCCCCATCACTACTAACTGTTTTTCTCTCGGTCCACAGAGCTCAGGAATGGAGGAGACTGTTTGGGAGCAGTACACTGTGAACCTACAGAGGGTGAGTTGAACTCTCTCTCTCTGTCTATAGACTGCATTCTGGAAATATTCACACCCCTTTACTTTTTCACAAACAAATGTACGTTACAGCCTCATTCTAAAATGTATTACAAAAAAATGTGTTCTCATCAATCTACACACAATACCCCATAATGACAAAGCGAAAACACCTTATTTACTTAAGTATTTAAATCCTTTGCTATGAGATTTGAAATTGAGCTCAGGTGCATCCTGTTTCCATTTATCATGCTTGATGTTTCTTCAACTTGATTGGAATCCACTTGTGGTAAATTCAATTGATTGGACATGATTTTGAAACACCTGTCTATTTAAGGTCCCACAGTTGACAGTGCATGTCAGAGCAAAAACCAAGCCATGAGGTTGAAGGAATTGTCCGTAGAGCTCCGAAACAGGATGGTGTTGAGGCACAGATCTGGGGAAGGTACCAACCAATTTCTGCAGCATTGAATGTCCCCACAAACACAGTGGCCTTCATCATTCTTAAATGGAAGAAGTTTGGAACCACCAAGACTCTTCCGAGAGCTGGCCGCCCGGCCAAACTGAGCAATAAGGGGAGAAGGGCCTTGGTCAGGGAGGTAACCAATGGTCAAGCTCTGACAGAGCTCCAGAGTTTCTTTGTGGAGATGGGAGAAACTTCCGGAAGGACAACCATCTCTGCAGCACTCCACCAATCAGGCCTTTATGGTAGAGTGGCCAGACGGAAGCCACTCCTCAGTAAAAGGCACATGACAGTCCGATTGGAGTTTGCAAAAAGGCACCTAAAGGACCATGAGAAATATGATTCTCTGGTCTGATGAAACTAATATTGAACTCTTTGGCCTGAATGCCAACTGTCACGTCTGGGGGAAACCAGGCACCATCCCTACAGTGAAGCATGGTGGTGGCATTATCATGCTGTGTGGATGCTTTTCAGTGGCATGGACTGGGAACTAATAATGATCGAGGTATAGATGAACAGAGCAAAGTACAGAGAGATCCTTGATGAAAACCTACTCCAGAGTGCTCATGACCTCAGACTGGGGCCAAGGTTTACCTTCCAACAGGACAACGATCCAAACCACACAGCCAAGACAACACACGAGTGGCTTCGGGACAAGTCTCTGAATGTCCTTGAGTGGCCCAGCCAGGGCCCGAACTTGAACCTGATCGAACATCTCTAGAGAGACCTGAAAATAGCTGTGTAGCGACGCTCCCCATCCAACCTGACAGAGCTTGAAAATCTGCAGAAAAGATTGAGAAAATTCCCCAAATACAGGTGTGCCAAGCTTGCAGCTTCATACCCAAGAAGACGTGAGGCTGTAATTGCTGCCAATTTCAACAAAGTACTGAATAATATGTAAATGCGATATTTCCGATTTTTGCAAACATTTCTAAACCTATTTTTGCTTTGTCGTTTTGGGGTATTGTGTGTCGATTGATGAGGGGAAAAAATGTAATACATTTTAGAATAAGGCTGTAACATAACAAAAGTCAAGGGGTCTGAATACTTTCTGAATGCTCTATATAATTATCTGTCTCTCGTGTGTGTGTGTGTGAGTGAGAGACTACAAAGGGGTAGTTAACCTGTGACTTTTACATGTCCTGGCCCTGGATTTCTCCTATGGTCTCTCCCCAGCAGAGGGGGTGTGTGTGTGTGTGTGTGTGTGTGTGTGTGTGTGTGTGTGTGTGTGTGTGTGTGTGTGTGTGTGTGTGTGTGTGTGTGTGTGTGTGTGTGTGTGTGTGTGTGTGTGTGTGTGTGTGTGTGTGTGTGTGTGTGTGTGTGTGTGTGTGTGTGTGGTGTTTTGCCTTTGCCATCAGCAAAGGACCATAGCAGGCGAGTTTATTCCATTTGAAACCACGACAAGAAAAACACCCTGATTTTGGTGATTTTCATTAAAGGTAATCATAGAATTATAATAATATATGCCATTTAGCAGACGCTTTTATCCAAAGCGACTTACAGTCATGTGTGCATACATTCTACGTATGGGTGGTCCCGGGGATCGAACCCACTACCCTGGCGTTACAAGCGCCATGCTCTACCAACTGAGCTACAGAAGGTCCTTTGAAAGAAGGTTTGTTGACATATTTGACATTTGTATCTGAAAGCGTAGTTGAGAATAATGAATCTAGGTTGGCATATTCATGACATGTAGGTCTTACCCAGGACTCCTTTAAAGGTAATGAACAGTCAAAATCATGTTTTCATGAAATTGGATGATATTTGAAGGAAGCCAGATCAAAGTATGATGACCAAAGTATGAATAATGACTGTTGCTTCTACATTGATAAAGTTTGATCATAAAGTTACTGGTCCCCTCCCCTATGTTAAACACTTGGATTCATTAATAAGGGAACACCGTGACATCACCTTAACTCTAATTTTAATAGACCAATAGTCTAGCAACCTTTCAGTTTCTGGCCATATGCTCTAACCACTAGGCTACCTGCCGCCCTATATTCCCTATATAGTAGTGCACTACTATAGTAAATGGGGTGCCATTTGGGAAGCAGCCTGTTTGTTGTTGATCTGATAAGGTTGATTAAACGTTGATCCTATCTACTACAGTCAGTGAGCACAGAGACATCCTCTCCTCTGGGGATACTGTGTCTGACTGGAGGCTTCAGTAAAGGGAGTTGAGAGATGCACATACATGCATGCACGCACACACTGTGAGAGCTAGGGCTGGGCGGTATATACCGTATTTGACTCTATACACCGGTATTTATGCATGGACCGTTTGGGTTTTTACTTTCTCTGTGCAGCTTTCCACACAGACCTAATCCCACCCCTTCACTCAAGGAGCGCATTTGTTGTTGCTTGACCACGAGACACTTTCACTTCCAACACTCTGACACTTTCACTTTCAATGCTGATGACAACGATGTTGTTTCCACTTAATATAAATCCACAAGCATTCTATAATTACAATATTAGTTTGTGTTTCTTACATCTACAAACAGCTAGTTTGTATTTTCTTAGCAAGTTAAGCTAAATTGTGTTAGCTGGCTAACTAACTAGCTAATAAAAGTACTGAGTTGGAGCAAACGTAGCTAGCTAATACAGCCTGATACCAGTACTGGTGGAGGCTAAAATCAGCATGTTGTTTGTGCAACAGTATCTTCTAAATCAAAGAGGAATAGGCAAAGCATTATTATGTTAGCTATATCAATAAATATTTAATGTAGTCAAAGATTCTAGGGTCCCCTAGGAAACACTGAACATCACTTGGGTTCCTAACCTGTCACAATAACTCGTCCGTGGCATTTTCCTTAGTTGTCATGTCAAACAACACTGTATTCAAAGTGCCCACTATTATTTTTATTCTAACTATAGAATTATATAAAACATTCCATGTCCATGATTCCAAAAGTTCACCCAAGTGTTTTGATCTAAATCGCAATTGCAACATTTGGTTCAAAATAAGGCCTAGTATTTTTGCCCATATCGTGGCAGTGTGGAAATTATCTCAAATAAGTGCAGGAAATGCAGATTTCTTTTTTAGGGTGAAGTTGAATTGAACAGTATAAAATCATTTAGAATGTATGTGTTGCCACCCAAGGGTCACACACTACACATGAAGGAAATGTATAACTATTATTAATCAAAAACATAAAATGGCATCAAATACTGCATCAAAAATTTGAAAAACACCATATGATATGATATTTTGGCCACATTGCCCAGCCCTAGTGAGAGCCAACATAAACCAGAGAGATTCCATACGAAAACAGGACAAGAAAGAATGGTCCTTTGGAGTAAGTATTGTTCACATATATTCAACATTTTTATCTAAAAGCATAAATGAGAAATAATAATTATGACATTTTGGCCTTACCAGGCCTCCTTAAGCCTCCACAATGGTGTTATATGAAGCTTTAATGCTTGCTCTGGACTATGGGTAGTGTTTTTATTTAAATACATTTTTTTACGTTCATTTATGAATATTGAACCATATCACTATGAATAATATTTTGCAAATGTTTTAATATACTATATTATAAACTCAGCAAAGAAAGAAACGTCCTCTCACTGTCAACTGTGTTAATTTTCAGCAAACTTAACATTTGTATGAACATAATAAGATTCAACAAATGAGACAGACATGTGACTAACCGAAATTGAGTAATGTGTCCCTGAACAAAGGGGGGGTCAAAATCAAAAGTAACAGTCAGTATCTGGTGTGGCCCCAGCTGCATTAAGTACCCCAGTGCATCTCCTCCTCATTGACTGCACCAGATTTGCCAGTTCTTGCTGTGAGATGTTACCCCACTCTTCCACCAAGGCACCTGCAAGTTCCCGGACATTTCTGGGGAGACTGGCCCTAGCCCTCACCCTCCGATCCAACAGGTCCCAGATGTGCTCAATGGGATTGAGATCCGGGCTCTTCGCCGGCCATGGCAGAACACTGACATTGCTGTCTTGCAGGAAATCACGCACAGAACAAGCAGTATGGCTGGTTGCTTTGTCATGCTGGAGGGTCATGTCAGGATGAGCCTGCACAACAAGCTGAGACCGATGATGCTGTGACATACCGCCACAGACCATGACGGACCCTTCACTTCCAAATCGATCCCGCTCCAGAGTACAGGCCTCGGTGTAACGCTCATTCCGTCTACGATAAACACGAATCCGACCATCATCTCTGGTGAGACAAAACCGCGATTCGTCAGTGAAGAGCACTTTTTGCCAGTCCTGTCTGGTCCAGCGACGGTGGATTTGTGCCCATAGGCGACTTTGTTGGCGGTGATGTCTGGTGAGGACCTGCCTTACAACAGGCCTGCAAGCCTTCAGTCCAGCCTCTCTCCGCCTATTGCGGACAGTCTTGAGCACTGATGGAGGGATTGTGCGTTCCTGGTGTAACTCAGGCAGTTGTTGCTGCCATCCTGTACCTGTCCCGCAGGTGTGATGTTTAGATGTACCGATCCTTTTCAAGTGTTGTTACACGTGGTCTGCGAGGAGGAGGGGGGAGCAGCTGTCCGTCCTGTCTCCCTGCAGCGCTGTCTTTGGCGTCTCACAGTATGGACATTGCAATTTATTGCCCTGGCCACATCTGCAGTCCTCATGTCTCCTTGCAGCATGCCTAAGGCATGTTCACGTAGATGGGCATCTTTCTTTTTGTGTTTTTCAGAGTCAGTAGAAAGGCCTCTTTAGTGTCCTAAGTTTTCTAACTGACCTTAATTGCGTTCCGTCTGTAAGCTGTTAGTTTCTTAATGACCGTTAAGATCTGTGAAGTTATTTTTATTTTTACAAATTATCTTTGAAAGACAGGGTCCTGAAAAAGGGACCTTTTTTGCTGAGTTTATTTTCCACACTAAGGAGGTAAGTGTTGTTAGAGGAAACCACATCTCTGACTAAAACCCTGCACTCCATATCCCCCATTACTGTGTGTGTGTGTGTGTGTGTGTGTGTGTGTGTGTGTGTGTGTGTGTGTGTGTGTGTGTGTGTGTGTGTGTGTGTGTGTGTGTGTGTGTGTGTGTGTGTGTGTGTGTGTGTGTGTGTGTGTGTGTGTGTGTGTGTGTGTGTGTGTGTGTGTGTGTGTGTGTGTGTGTTACTCCTCCTACAATGCATCTTCCTTTAGACGGACAGGAGATGTCTTGCTTCCCCTTTGATGGCCAAGAGCTCCAAGGTTGACCTGCTTTCTCTATCTTTCAATCCCTCTCTCACTTTCATGCTCTCTCGCTTTCACTCTCTCTTTCTCTATTCCTCTCTTTCTCTATTCCTCTCTCTTTCTCTCTTTCTCTATCCCTCTCTCTTTCTCTATCCCTCTCTCTTTTGATGGGAGATTTGTCATGTCTACTACTTGGACGTGACTGTTTTCTTGCTAGAGCGAGTGTGTGCGCGCGTGATTGTTTTCTATCTGTCTTGCACTGCTCTCCTGGTCTCTTTCCTTCTCTCCCCCACTCTCCCTCCTCTATGTCCCTCTAAACCTGTGGGTTGTGATACATATGTGTCATTCAGGGCAGAGAATGTTAGAGCCAAATTGGAAACGCAAGCTGTCTGCTCCCCCCTCCTCCCTCGCCTCACCAACCGATCTCCTCCCATCTTTCCCATCTATGTGGCTGTCGTCAACCCTTCAACCCAGCCAATGTTACCATGCTCTCTCTACCTGTCTGTCTGTCTGTCTGTCCTCTCATTCAATTTCAACCCATTTGTTTGTCTGACCTCCCAATCCGATTCCCCTGTCCAATTTCAACCCCATATCTTTCCATTGCCCAACCCCCAGCTTAATTGTCTGTCTCTGTCCCTCACTCTCTCTCTCTTTCTCTCTCTCTGTCTCTCACGCCTCTCTCTCTCTCTCTCTCGGTCTCTCTGTCTCTCTGTTTGTCTCTGTTTCTCTGTCTCTCTCTCTCTCTCTCTCTGTTTGCCTCTGTCCTTCTCTCTCTGTCCCTCTCTCTCTCTTTCTCTTTGTCTATGTATCCTGCATGCAGGACTCCAAGATGGGGTTTGGTATCGCTGTGTCGGGGGGGCGGGACAACCCCAACGTGGAGAATGGCGAGATGTCAATCATCGTGTCAGATGTCTTGCAGGGAGGACCAGCTGATGGACTACTGTTGTACGTTACACTGCTTTTTTCTCTCCAAATCAGTACAGATGAAAGAAAGGAAGGACACAATGAGAGGAAGCCATTTTACATTTACATTACATTTAAGTCATTTAGCAGACGCTCTTATCCAGAGCGACTTACAAATTGGTGCATTCACCTTATGACATCCAGTGGAACAACCACTTTACAATAGTGCATCTAAATATTTTAAGGGGGGGGGGGGGGGTGAGAAGGATTACTTTATCCTATCCTAGGTATTCCTTAAAGAGGTGGGGTTTCAGGTGTCTCCGGAAGGTGGTGATTGACTCCGCTGTCCTGGCGTCGTGAGGGAGTTTGTTCCACCATTGGGGAGCCAGAGCAGCGAACAGTTTTGACTGAGCTGAGCGGGAACTGTACTTCCTCAGTGGTAGGGAGGCGAGCAGGCCAGAGGTGGATGAACGCAGTGCCCTTATTTGGGTGTAGGGCCTGATCAGAGCCTGGAGGTACTGAGGTGCCGTTCCCCTCACAGCTCCGTAGGCAAGCACCATGGTCTTGTAGCGGATGCGAGCTTCAACTGGAAGCCAGTGGAGAGAGCGGAGGAGCGGGGTGACGTGAGAGAACTTGGGAAGGTTGAACACTAGACGGGCTGCGGCGTTCTGGATGAGTTGTAGGGGTTTAATGGCACACGCAGGGAGCCCAGCCAACAGCGAGTTGCAGTAATCCAGACGGGAGATGACAAGTGCCTGGATTAGGACCTGCGCCGCTTCCTGTGTGAGGCAGGGTCGTACTCTGCGGATGTTGTAGAGCATGAACCTACAGGAACGGGCCACCGCCTTGATGTTAGTTGAGAACGACAGTTTGTTGTCCAGGATCACGCCAAGGTTCTTAGCGCTCTGGCCACATCTCTGGCCACAATTTTAGACTATTGAGGTGCGCCCCTTTTGTGTGAACTGTGTGTTGTTTGTTGTTTCCCTCCCCAGTGAAAATGACCGTGTGATCCAAGTCAACTCCATCCTCATGGACAACGTGCCTCATTCCTTCGCTGTGCAGCAGCTACGCAAATGTGGGAAGACCGCCAAGATAGTGAGTATCACTGTATTTAGTTAGTTAGATTGCAGGAAGGAAGCCAACTGAAGAAGGTTGGCAACAATGGCAATTGTTCAAGAGATTTGTGTTCTTCCATTGGCAAATTAGATGGATCATATAATATTAATATTAATATAGGCCAGACTTGGAAAAATAGATTTTCATACCAATGATATAATGGTTGACCAGACTTGACCAGAGATGATTTGGCCCAGCAGTTAAAAAAAGTTAACCAGACAAGTTCAACTAATTCTAGCAGTGTGACAGTGGAGGACCATACAGTACTGCCGAGCAAGGTGTTTTACACTCCAATGAGCTGAGCTCATTCTTTCCAGGTGATGCTCCTTTAACACTGCACAGCCAAAAATAATCTTACTAACCTTACTGTCATGGCCTCTGCTCCAGGCTCTGTGTGTGCTCTGTGTGTGTTTTGTTTTACGTGTTAACTAATGCGATCCTTTCGATCAAAATGCTGCAGTCTAGTGTTCAGCCTCTAAGTGTGTGTGTGTGTGTGTGTGTGTGTGTGTGTGTGTGTGTGTGTGTGTGTGTGTGTGTGTGTGTGTGTGTGTGTGTGTGTGTGTGTGTGTGTGTGTGTGTGTGTGTGTGTGTGTGTGTCACAGACTGTGAAGAGACCTCGGAAGGTGGCTCTCCACTCCCTGAAACACCCTCCCTCACCTGGTGCCGAGAGTCGAGACTTCGGCTCCACCCGCTACTACGATGCCGATGACAACCAGAGCGACGGGGGCTGGCATCGTGGTAATGGTGGTCCTGGTTACAACCGTGAGCCTCGCGACCTCACCCCCGACAACAAGAGCTACCTGGACCCCAACTACGGCAGCCGTGGTAACCGGGGGAGGAGCAAAGAGAGGGCGTCGCCAAGCCCAGAGCTTCACCACGACAACAGCAGTGGGCGGGCCTTGGACCGGGAGCCGCCCAGTCCAGAGAGGCCACAGTATTCACGGGAACGCAGCCGGGGGAGAAGTATGGACCGGGAGAGACGAGGGGGAGGAGGAAGTCCAGGTGGGAGGAGCTACAGCCGGGAAGACAGCTACGAGCGAGGAGGGGGGAGGTACGGGGATGGGGAAGGTACCGGGGGGAGGATGGTGAAGAGTAAAAGTAGAGACAACCTCCGTGAGCCGCCCCGTTCGCCCTCTCCTGACCTCCCCCGAGGAGGAGCTAGAGACCTGGAGCCCCTGGAGAAACCTGTTAACGTCCTGCTGGTCAAGAACAGACCCAACGAAGGTGAGAAGCTGTGATCAATGATTTTTTAATTGGCGAGATTAGCTAATTTAGGCATGACATACCAGCAACAGGCGCTGACACTGCACATCCAAGTATATCTAACCAAATAATGAAAGACAAGCATTGTAATTTTGAATTCCGTAAAGTGAGTGTGGAAGAGAGATAAAAGAATATCAACAATCAACACCAGCGTCTGACAACTTATATGGAAAATTACTGAGGATAATAACGGACGATATTGCCACTGATGATTGCCTGAGAGAAATTGATAATAAGATTATTTTGTTTTGTTAGACTTCATTGCGACTTTTGATATTAATGATCATTAGTCTGCTGCTGGAAAAACAGGTGTTATGGCTTTACACCCCCTGCTATATTGTGGATAAAGAGTTACCTGTCTAACAGAACACAGAGGGTGTTCTTTATTGGAAGCCTCTCCAACATAATCAAGGTAGAATCAGGAATTCACAAGGGCAGCTGTCGAGGCCCCTTACTTTTTCAGTCTTAACTAACGACCTGCCACAAGCTTTTAGTAAAGCCGGTGTGTCTAAGTATGTGGATGCCTCAACACTATACACGTCAGCTACTACAGCGACTGAAATGACCGCAACACTTAACAAAGAGTTGCGGTTAGTTTCAGAATGGGTGGCAAGGAATAAGTTAGTCCTAAGTATTTCAGAAACTAAAAGCATTGTATTTGGGAAAAGCATTCACTAAACCCTAAACCTCAATTAAATATTGTAATAAATAATGTGGAAATGTTGAGGTGACTGTCATGGCCAGAACATATTGAAACAACAGTAGCTAAGATGGGGAGAAGTCTGTCCATAATAATAAAGCACTGCTCTACCTTCTTAACAACACTATCAACAAGGCAGGTCCTTCAGGCCCTAGTTTTGTCGCACCTGGACTACTGTTCAGTTGTGTGGTCAGGTGCCACAAAGAGGGACTGCCTGCAAATGGCTCAGAACAGGGCAGCATGGCTGGCCCTTGGATGTACATAGAGAGCTATCATTAATAATATGCATGTCAATCTCTCCTGGCTCAAAGTGGAGGAGAGATTAATCACTACTTGTATTTATGAGAGGTTTTCACATTGAATGCAGCGAACTGTCTATTTGAACTACTGGCACAGAGCTCGGACACCCATGCATACCCCACAAGAAATGCCGCCAGAGGTCTCTTCACAGTCCCCAAGTCCAGAACAGACTATAGTTATAGAACACAGTACTACATAGAACCATGACTACATGGAACTCTATTCCACATCAAGTAACTGATGCCAGCAGTAAAATTAGATAAAAAAAAACAGATAAAAATACACCTTATGGAACAGTGGGGAATGTTGAAGCAACACAAACATAGACACAGACACATGAATACACACATTATAACATACGCATTTACACACACGTACAAATAGATTTTTTGTTGTAGATATGTGGTAGTGGAGTAGGGGCCTGAGGGCACACAGTGTTTTGTGAAATCTGCTGTGAATGTATTGTAATGTTTTTTAAATGGTTTAACTGCCTTAATTTAGCTGGACCCCAGGAAGAGTAGCCTGCTGCCTTGGCAGGATCTAATGGGGAACCATAATAAATACAATTACAAATCATGTCTGGTTCTTTACAATAAGTGGTCGCCCTTAAGAAGGGATGTTGTGCACAGGAAGGAGGGAGCTTATGAATGAGTGAGTCCCAAATGGCACCCTATTGCCTACTGTGTATAGTGCAATACATTTGACCAGGGCACATTTGGGACACAGAAATATTTACTGCTTTGATTTGGAAGGGTCCGTTTTTATTTGTGCTGTAAGGTTGCAAGGTCAAAGGTGAACGTGGTTTTAAGGTCAGGCTGTGTATATCCGTTCTCTGGTTGCCGCAGCTAAGTGTGTGTGTGTGTATGTGTGTGTTTATGTGTTTCTAGAGTATGGTCTGCGTCTGGGCAGTCAGATATTCATCAAGGAGATGACCAGTACAGGACTGGCTGCCAAGGATGGAAACCTACAGGAGGGAGACATTATCCTCAAGGTAATATACCACACACACACACACACACACAATTAATATCTTGTTCTCTCCTTTACACACACATACACTCTCAATGTAAGTTCAATCGGTCATTGTTGGCATGGCTACAAAGAAGGATGCTGCAAAGAGGAACATTTTAAATCCTCTCTCCCACCAAACTGTCAAATCACTACTCATCTAACACTCATTTACACTAATCTCATTTCTCCTTCTCTCTCCCCCTCTGGTCCTCTCCTCTCCCATCTCGCTCCTCTTCTCCCTCGCTCCAGATCAATGGGACAGTAACCGAGAACCTGTCTCTGAACGATGCAGGGAAGCTCATAGAGAAGTCTAGAGGAAAACTCCAACTGGTCGTCCAGAGAGACCGCCGCCAGATCCTCATCCGTATCCCGCCCCTCGTAGACTCCGACTCCGAACCTGATGGTGAGTGAGGGCTACAGTGCGTGTTAGTGTTCTCTGCTCCCCTGCACTTACAGATCATTGATCACTGTACTGTATAGTGTTGCCAAGTCTAGTTTGCAACACTATACAGTGATCATGAAAACCAGCACCATTCTTTGGCTCAAAACTGGGTCTTTCACAAGTATGAATAGGTCAAATCACTTCAGTTGATTAGTGTACATTACAGTGTACATAGTGTAGTGTACATTACATTTGCAGGTAAAAAGGTCAATTAGGAAACGTATTACATCTGATACTGATCAGTTTAGGATTTATGTGAAGATATCTAAGTTTGCTCAGATTTGTTATCAATAGAAAACGATATTCAAAAGTATCCAATGGCATTATTTCAACATTCCTCCAGAGTAGACAGCCACCAACTCAGGCCACGGCCCTGTTGCAGTAAAAATATCTGGCATTCAACGGGTTAAAAATACAAATGGGACACGAAATTGGAAAGTGTCACGTTTCTGCTTGCAGCTGCCATATCGCACACACACAGAGGTTATAGAGTCCATTCTCATTAGACTTAATGTTCTTAATGTACAGACAGGACATAGTGACCTAAAGTGGGTCATTACTAGCCTAAGTACGCTATTTAAGGGTAAACATTTTGGACGTTTACTCTCATACTAGGAAGTTAAACAGACCATGAATATAAAGTATTGACAACAAAAATAGATTTCCTCAATCGTAACCTACAAAAGAGAAATTATTTTTTGTCTTCTCTCTTCCAGATAAAATGTCATTCTTTTAGATGAAGGACCACCCAAGAGAGTCACAACAGTAATGTTTGCATTGGTTGCCTTTAAACTGTAAAAATGAACTCTGCCAACCACTACACTACTGCAAGTTGTAAAGCTTTTACACTTTGCACTTCCTTTTTTGCTATTAAACTTTAACTTTTTAATATTTTCCTAAAAACCAATAAAATATTTTAATCACTATCTATTTTGCACTGTGTGATTTATTAAGGACAGTAGGTTGAATAATGCCAATGGAACAAATATCACATTTTTTTACTGTACATTTAGTACAAATATTTTACTGTGGTTTTAGTTGTACTTAAAAGTTCACGCAGTACAAGCTTTGTACCACTTTAAGTGATTGTTTTACTCTATCTATAGCTTTGATACATATTTGAGCGTATTCTGTCATTAGTAAAAACATGCAACAACTTAACCATTGTAACAACATTAATATTCTTCTTTCAGTATTAACAGGAGTTGAACACTAGGATTTTAGTGAATAATTGTCAGTATTTTAACCCATAGTTTAACATACAACATTACCATTTCATACAAAGTATTATTTTCATTTTCAGGGCTAATCATTAACATTACAGACATGGTATCCTCCTGTCATTGTGGCGGTATGTGTGATAAACTGATCTCAGGCCAGCCTATGAAAACAAACCTGATTTCCGTGCCTGTCTCCTGTCACGGCAAACCAGCTCTGATAGGCGGATTACCAGGAAGTAGTGGGTGGTTGAAGGCAGGGAATAGGAGGGCAGTTGAGGATTTGGATAGAGAACAGAGAAGAACATGATCACTGGCTGACCCACTTACTGCCTGCATCCTTACTGCCTTGTCTCCTCATAAACCATTCGTTTTGGATGAGGTCTTTCAGTAAATTCCTTATTCCACTATTATCTAGAAACCCCTCCACATAAACTAAACATCCCGACGCCACTACTTTCTCACCCCACCCCTCCATATAATCCAGTTGAGATTGTCGGGATGGGATGGGGAGGGGTCCTGGAGGACCTGTCCCTCTGAGACCGTAATCTCAACCCTTACTCTAAAGTACCCTGCGTGCTTTCCCTCCGGAGTTAAAACCTTCCGACGGTGGATTTTATCGGCCTGTTATTTCTCTTTTAGCTTGGTTTGTTTATATCTCTCTTTCCTCCCATGCCAAAGTCCTAGCCGCCCAGCCTGTGCCCCTGCCAGTACTCTGATTAAAGAGGGGGGAGAGAGAAGAGGGAAAGCAGAGAGGGGAGGGGGCAGCGCACACAGTACAAAAACAGACCACTCTGTTCAGTACATATTAACAAACAGACCCTCAAATCTAACAAACAGACCCTCCACTACACAACTGAGGGTATACGCAGGTACAGTGTACACCATATAACCACTTTTTTTGTGGGCATTGCGTATACTCACTTCTTAATCCTTGTGCTGCTTATCAAAGTATTGTAGTGGAGGTATACACTGTATCAATTAATATGACTGATAGAACAAATCAGAATGTTTAGCTTAAAATGTTGATAAACTTTTATTTATGTTTTAAGCATGCAAATGTTTCAAAATTAAAGGGGGTCTGATACTGTACACGTACATTTCTGACTCAGTTGATAGTCTCATATATCTATTTCAATAATAGGCCAACTATTTGCACAGTACTGCTTGGGTTGGCCTGACTGTGAAAGACCAATATGAGATTGATCATTTTAGGACATTCGGTTGTCACTGTTTTTAAATTTTTCACACAAGGCGTTTGGGAAATTTTGGGCAAAATTTGAGCATACCCACTCCTCCAGGCACCACTAGATCACTCCACACACACACACATGCACACCGGCACTAAACCAACCAACCAATCAACTAGCTGTGTTAATTTTTACCTGTTTGTGGCTTTCATGTTTCGATGTTTCAATCCACCCGTGAATAAGCCCGCCTGTTACTGTATGTGTGGCTCTCCTGCTGGAAATATACCATCTGCTGTTATGAGAGGCATGTCTGTCTGTTCAGACATCTGTCAGTCTGTCTATCTACCTCGGTGTCTGTATGTCTGCCTATCTGTCTCTGTGTCTGTCTGAAGTTCTTTACAGGAGCCGAGGAGTGTTGATGCAACAGGATCATGCACTTTCAGATGCAACACCACCACTCACAGTAACGACTTCCCTCGCCACTCCCTCCCTCTATCGCTCTCTTTCTTTCTCCTTTGCTATCGTTCCTTCACTCCCTCGCTCTTATGGTCTTTTTCCCTCCATATTTCCATCAATCTCCCTCTCTCCCATCTCCCCTCTCTCTCTCTCCCTGATGAGGACCATGGAGTCATCACTTTTTCCCCTCCACTGCTCTTCACTAGACCACCACGTGTTACAGTAACAGTCTGTCTCAATGACTAACTGTAATTTAATTAATAGAGATTTAATGGACTGTCCCAAGAAAACATCACCATGGTCGGCCCCACTAACAAATTCACTTAAATCACTTTCTAATTGAACAATTAAATGTGAAAAATGTATTTGGTAATGGAGTGAGACTGAATATACTGCTACGCCCGAGACAGTGCTAAAGCCATAGAGCTATGGGGGAATAGTTTAGGGCCCAGAGTTTTATTGACCTGAAAACACTCTGTGCTATGGGCCTGGGGTTTTTCATGGTTAGGTTACAGGGCACTAGATATGATGTGTCTATCTATCTATTGAACAGGGCAGTTTCACAGTCTCTCTTGTCGCCTTCTTTCGCTCTAACACCTGGGTCCTCTCAAAGCCTGTTAAAAGCTCCTCTTTTCCACAGGCTTCTCTGTACTCTCCCTCTTCACTCCTCCTACTCTTTAGAACACTGCTCCGAGTCCCACATCTAGGACCGAGACAGTTTTAGAAGATCAAAACCATGACAGACCAATGAAAGGCTTCTCATTGGCAGAGACATCAGAGGGAATGAACAGGAACATAGATGACAGAACAAAGTGACTGAGGCCTGTTAGATCGCTGTACTGTACAGTGCAGTCTGTCAATGTCAGTAGTGTACTAAGGCCTAGTGTTGCTCACTACATTTTAATTTCACTGTTATGAAACCATACAGACAATCTACTACATATCTATCTAGTCATAGAATACATAGCAACACAGATCTGGAAACTTAACATCTTCAGTTGTTATGAGTCACAGATATCATATTTGCATACTAAATACTATATGTACTGTATGGCAAATCTTCAGAATGTCCAACAGTCACTCTGGTTTAGAATGACAGTATACTGTATACTCTGGTTTAAAATGACATTAATATACTCTACAGTATTTACTGTGGTTTAGATGGGCCGGACAGTATAGTACAGAACTTTGTATATACTGTGAAGTCACTCAGAGCATGTTGTAAAGAGGCAGAGAATGCTTCATTAACTCTACCTATATCTGACTCCTACACAGCTAGGGGACTGGTGATTCTGCTTGGGGCAACCAATCAGGTTTCCACTGGTGTACAAGTTCTCCTGGTGAAGGGAACACAGTCCATATGATTTCCTTGTCTCTCTAATCTCCTATGTTTCACTCTCTCTCTCTCTCTGTCTCTCTCTCAGATATCTCAGAGATGGAGTCCTACTCCCCACAGGAGGACCGTAGATCTCGCCAGTCGGACCCATCTTCCCACTCCTCCAACGAGAGAGAGAACCCCAGGTGGGTGGGTGGGTGGAGGAAGAGAACCTGTCTGTTGATGAATATATATTATTAAAGTTGTTGTACCTGTACTGTGTTATATAACCACTACATTGTTGCAGTATTGTTTAGGTGTCCAACCTGTCCTGGGTGGGTGGGTGGGTGGATGGATGTGAGAGGAGAGCTTCAGAATAGGTCAGTGAGGTACTGTTACAGTTCTTGTTACAGTGTCCAACCTATCCAGTTTGTGTCCCTCCCACCCAGACCTCTAACTAGCCTGGAAGACTCTCCCAGGGTAGCCAAGATGTCTGCCATGGCCTCGCCCTTTAGGGTGCCCCCCCTACAGGACCCAAACGCCCCGGGCCCTGCCATACTGACCTCAGAGGGGCTGCCACGCCTCGACGAGCAACCAGGTACCCACAATGCATATTTTATCCACAATGCATCTAGAAAAGTGTCCTCAAATCCTACCTACGCCTTGTTTAAATTAAATCGTATAACATTCGTAACCAGGTGTTAGTCTACAGCTTTTCAGCCTGGCATTATCTAGCCTGTCATTGATTGAGTATGTAATCAACCAGTACGGGTGGTCATTGATGAGAACTCACCCATCAGTATTTGTTTATATGTGTTCATGTATGTGTGTTTCTTGTTTACCAGCGTCAGCAAAGATTACTCCTAAGATTCTGCTACGCCCCAGCCCAGAGGATGAAGAGCTCTATGGGTGAGTAGATCGCTGTCCAGAGTTATAGTGCCCTATAAGAAACACTGACCAGGCTAGCACATGGAAAGAGGGAGAGTCAGAGGTGGACTCTCCTCTCCTTTCTTTACCTCTCCTTTCCTCATTCATATTCATGATGCATCCATGGCTCCATCTCTCTGCTGTGTGTGCGTGCATTTATGTGTGTGTGTGTCCGTAGGGAGGGAGGGTTATTTTTACGTTCTCCTAGCGCTGGGCTGGGTGTGCTGACAGGCACTATTTGTCTGTAGTCTGAGGGAAGGAAGGAGTGTCTCAACCCTCCTCTCTCTACTGCAGGTGAAACCTAGAATACACAACTAGCTGCAGACTAACTGCCTCGTAGTCTGACCTTAATCAGGACTTCTGTTACCAACAACTAGCTCCATGTCTGAGTTTAAAGGGACAGAACTAAAATTGATAATAACATAGGTTTTTTGCATATTTCTTTTGTTTTTTTACAAAAGGATAGTTCCTAAGCTAGTGTTTCAATTGGGGTAAAGAAAGTTCCACCACCTTTTGTTTCCAAAGCATCTCACCAACAGAGTTGATCCTAATGTAACCACTTGTAATGTTGCTTTCCATTCAGCGCTAACACAGTGATGGTGAGTTTCCAGAAGGGGGACAGTGTGGGCCTGAGGCTGGCGGGGGGTAACGATGTGGGCATCTTCATCGCTGGCATCCAGGAGGGTAGTCCTGCCGAGGAGGAGGGGCTACGCACAGGAGACCAAATCATGAAGGTAACCATCTTTGGCACCGTGAACGGCATTGGAACATCTGAGTTCAATACAAAACCTGGACACCAAAGGCAAATACTGTACATCTGTAAAGTCAACACCAACTTTCTGAAAGCTGTTGTGTTGATAACTGCAGTCAATTAAACAACCCTTCATTTCCCCATGAACCCTTTGTGTGTGTGTGTGTGTGTGTGTGTGTGTGTGTGTGTGTGTGTGTGTGTGTGTGTGTGTGTGTGTGTGTGTGTGTGTGTGTGTGTGTGTGTGTGTGTGTGTGTGTGTGTGTGTGTGTGTGTGTGTGTACGCACGCGTGTGTGCAGGTGAATAGCGTTGACTTCCGCGGCATCGTGAGAGAAGAGGCTGTTCTGTTCCTGTTGGAGATTCCTAAAGGAGAGGACGTTACCATACTGGCCCAGAGTAAACCTGATGGTGAGGCTTCTACAAGGTTCTAGAGATTCTCACAGAGTTCTAAAGAGTTCTCTGGTCTTCGTGTTTCACAGGGTTCCCAGAGTTTCCTGGTTCTATAGTACTTCAGAGGGCTCTAGACACAGGTTCCATATACGACATAGGTTCCATATACACTTCTATGGTTCTTGACTTCTATCGTTTTCCAGAGAGTTCCAAAGCACTAATCTTACACTGCCCCTCATAGTTATCCACATAATCTGATTTCATTTCAGGGGAATATTGTAGCGTTCACGAAATTATGAAATATTTCCTGACAAGACAATAATATAATAATAATAATATATTCCATTTAGCAGACACTTTTATCCAAGCTGACTTAGTCATGCGTGCACACATTTTACATATGGATGGTCCTGGGAATTGAACCCACTACCCTGGCATTACAATCTCCATGCTCCCTAACTGAGCTACTAAACTTGGGCCGGGTTACAAATGAACAATGTGGAACAGCTTGGTGGAAAAAGAAAAGGGAGAGTGGGTCAGTCCTTTTTCTTAGTCAGTCTAGTTGAATAGGTGCTATATGCAGCAGGATATGAGAGGATTAAAGTGAACAGTGGAATAACCCCGTGAGCAGAGTAGTGCACACTGTCCTCTCCACGCTCCTCTCTACTCATTACACAAACACTGCGGGTCAGACCCCAGGGCTACACGCACGCACGCACAAATCGCACACAAATGCAGACAAGTACACACACACATATACAATAACTTTGTGTCAGTGTGATACAGAGACAGCAGCTTGTTGCCCATCGGCACAGAAACCAGTTACAGCCAGTCACGCACGCACACACACACACAGAGAGAGGGACACACAAGTTACGTAATGAGAACATTGCCTCATAAACCCATTGCCCCTGAAATGTGACATGTAACATGTACAGTACAAACCGAGTCTCTGTATAACTGTGTTAGGGTTTATGTATGTACTATGTACTAATCTTGAAATGAATGAATCTTTAAAAACTGTGTTAATGTGAACTATGTGTATACTACTAGGCTATAAACCTTATGTCCCTGTTTGTGTGGGTGCTTAGTTGTCTGGCACCCTATTTAATTTTGTAGTGCACTACTTTTGGGATGCATTCTGTGTGTGTGAGAGGGACCAGGGGCCTCATCTGCAGACAGACAAAAGGGCAGGCAAGCGGGGAGCAGTGAATTGTGGGAGGTGCGGTCTATTAGCCAGCCAGGCTGTGTAAAGCTAGCAGCTGGGTTATCGGGGAGCGCTGTGGGAACGTTGTTGAATTTGGAACCCCACCAAATCTTGTACTACAACTCTGCGTACACACACACACACACACACACACACACACACACACACACACACACACACACACACACACACACACACACACACACACACACACACACACACACACACACTGACAGCCAGCCAGCCAGCCTAGGAGAGGACAGGCATGACTGACCTCTACTGTCACCATCTCTCTCTTCCTTTCTCATCCCTCCTCTCTCTTTTTATCTCACCCCTTTGTCATCTCTTCCTCACTCTCCCTCTCCTCTTCCCTCTTCCCTTGTTGCTCTCTCTCTCCTCTCCCCTCTTTCTCTCTTTCTCTCTCCTCCTCGTAATCCCTATCTCCTTGGTGTGAGATTGTGCCTCGGGGGTAGTGGTGTTTGCCTGGCTACCTAAACTTCTTGCTCCGGCCAAACGCTATACCACGCCCACGAATGTTAGTTTCTTCTCCGCAATGAATCTGCATCGAATCTGCTGACGATTTCTAGAATGCAAACTCATTCTAACCCTTCTGATTGGTCCGATGGGTTGAACATATGTGGGTAAAGCTGCATTTTGAAAATTCATCATTTGCTTTGATACTCTGATTGGTTAGAGATAATCCAATCACTGATTACTTTGTTTTGTAAAACACCCTACATTTTCACAAACGACTTCAACGATGGCAGTCTCAGACTGAAGTATGTAGTGAACTTAGAGCAGCAGAAAAATGTATTTTGTCATCAGGAAGTAGTGGAGTGCAAGTGTGATCTGTAGAGAATGGGACTGAATGGGCGCACATGGAAAGGAAAGGGGGACATGGAACATTGGTCGTAAGGAACCACTTGTAGCAACCAAATGTTCCCGTTGGCGTTCATTAACCCTTGTCACTGAGAGCTACAGGGTTTTCAGGAAAGTTAGTGTTCGGCTTGACCAAAACTCTGCATGCCATTTAGCTCTTCACTAGGGGTTGGTGACTACTGATGTACAGTCCGTGCTATTGTACATTTGGATTTGTAAGGAGTGAAGCCTGATTTCTCTTTCACTTCCTCTTGCTTTCTCTCCTCCCCTCTCTCTCTCCAGTCTACAATGACATCCTGGTATCTGGTCGTGGTGACTCGTTCTTTATCAGGACTCATTTTGAGTATGAGCGGGAGGCTCCCCAGAGCCTGGCCTTCTCCAGAGGGGAGATCTTCAAAGTGGTGGACACTCTCTACGATGGCAAGCTGGGCAACTGGCTGGCCATCCGCACCGGCAAGGACAAACAGCTGCTGGAGAAAGGCATCATCCCCAATAAGAGCAGGTAATCATCCCTAAGGCATCATCCCTAATAAGAGCAGGTAATCATCCCTAAGTTATCATCACTGGCTAGAGCAGGTAATCATCCCTAAGGCATCATCCCTAACTTGAGCAGGTGAGATAGAGACAGCGAGGAGCTAGCTACTGTAGCACAGTTAGCTAGGTTCCAAGACATCATCCCTAACTAGAGCAGATGAGATGGAATGGGAGGGAGTAACCTTAACCATAACACTTAGCTCAGGTCCAAGACATCGTCCTCAGAGCATGGACTGGGAGGAAACTATGTTAGAATTTCTCAAGTCAGGATTGGGCCCTAGTATAGTAACTTTTAGAGGACCGATACGATTCCCTGGCCATCAGTTCACTGTCGGGAGTGTTCAGCCACATCAGTCAAATCAGAGCCATCTCTCTCCCACATTGGGATGAAACACTCCAAGATCACACACTAGGGTTCCCCAACTGGCGGGCCTCAGCTCAATCTAGGTCAGGGGTGTCAAAGTCAAATGGACGGAGGGCCAAATAAAAAATTTAGCTACAAGCCGAGGGCCGGACTGTTCGAATGTTCATTGAAAAATTTTTAAATGACGCATATAGTCTAGTGAACCTAATTGAACCTACTGAAAACCTAACAAATATATTCCAATATGATCAGATAAATAAAGCAATATTTTCTTATGGCTCTGTCAGTAATCTTTAATTTTGAACAGACACAAAAGACAAATTTCCTTTATATAAAAATCCCCATAACATGAACATTAAATGAAAGAAACCGGTATTCAAGGCACCATCAGTAGCCTATATTTTCTATTTTAGCAAAAGTGGGCTAAATTTACTTCAAAGAAAAAACAATAATAGCAATTTTCTATCATCCACTCAACTGAAATATTTTTAAAATATAATTGGATTGAAATACAATAAAATAAAGTGCAAAAATCTATTAATCAAAAACAACACTTTGTTTAAGGAGAAGTAACATGCAGTGAAAACAAATATTAAACTTTAACTTTTAAACTTGAACTGAGTAAAAACTCTAAATATGTGATTGCACAGTAATGTTCACTTGTTTGAGGTTGAGGGTGATACTTGGTGGTGTCCCATCTTTTCCACAAGTTCATCAATGTTCGGGGTAAGGCTCTGAGCTGAGGAAATCCTCAGAATTGAGTGGAGGTGTTCAGCAGTAAGTCGACTTCTGTGTGATGTTTTGTTCAAGTTCATCAAAGAAAACAGTTGTTCACACAGGTATGTGCTGCCAAACATAGACAACGTTTGAGCAGCCTGGATGCGCAGCTGGGGCATTGTGTCGGGAGGAAACGGGCGAACTCCGCAGCACCCACTGCCGCATATTTTGCCCTCAGTGCATCATTGCATTGGAGGTCAATCAACTCCATTTGGAGGTTTGGTGGTGAGCTTTCCACGTCAACAGCAAATGGGTTACCGAGCAGTTCCAACCTGCTTTTTTGTGCTTCAAAGTCAGCAAATCGGCGTCGAAAGTCAGCGGCAAGCATACCTATTTTATCAGCCAACTGTGCGCTCGGGAACGCACTGGTAGAGAGCTTCTCTTTCATGGTCTGGCAGCTGGGAAAGTGGCTCAAATTTTCTTTCCGCATCTGCGTCTCCCACAGAGTCAGTTTGGTTTTAAATGCCTTCACTGTACTGTACATATCAGAGATGACACGATCCCGACCCTGCAGCTGCAAGTTCATTGCATTCAGATGACTCGTAATGTCACACAGAAAAGCCATTTCACACAGAAACATTTCGTCTCGGAGTTGTGTTGTGTCTTTCCCTTTGCTGTCCAAGAACAGACAAATCTCCTCACGAAGCTCGAAACATCTTTGAAGCACCTTTCCCTGGCTTAGCCATCGCACCTCTGTGTGATAAGGCAAATCACCATGCTCCGTTTCTAACTCCGTCAGAAATGCCTTGAACTGGCGGTGATTCAAACCTTTGGCTCTGATAAAGTTAACTGTGCGCGTGATGATGCTCATTACATGCTCCATTTTCAAGGCTTTACCGCACAACGCTTCCTGGTGTATGATACAATGATAAGCTGTCAGCTCACCTGTCGCGTTTTCCTCTTGCATCTTTTCCCGTATCTTCTCCACCAGTCCGCTCCTGTGTCCACACATCGCAGGTGCTCCGTCGGTTGTCAAACCCACGAGTTTTTCCCAAGGCAGCTCCATCTCATTTACACATCTTGACACCTCTTCATACAAATCATGCCCCGTAGTTGTGCCATGCATAGGACGTAAAGCCAAAAACTCCTCTGTCACGCTTAGGCTGGAGTCCACTCCGCGGATGAAAATTGACAACTGGGCAATGTCAGAAATGTCGGTGCTCTCATCCACAGCCAAGGAATATGCAATGAAATCTTTTCCCTTTTTCACAAGCTGCTCTTTTAGATTGATGGACAACTGGTCTACTCTCTCGGCAATGGTGTTTCTGCTCAGACTCACATTTAAAAAGAGTTGCCTTTTTTCTGGGCAAACTTCGTCACAAACTTTAATCATGCAGTTTTTGATGAAATCCCCCTCCGTAAATGGCCGGGCTGATTTAGCGATCTCTTCTGCCAAAATAAAACTGGCCTTGACAGCAGCCTGGCCTTGTGATTTGGCTTTTTTGAACAGAGCCTGTCGAGATTTGAGGCCTCGTTTTAATTCCTCTGCCTTTTGTAGCCTTTGTTCCATGTCCATATTCTTGTTTTTGTCCGCGTGTTTCGTTTCATAATGTCGTCTCAGATTATACTCTTTCAGTACCGCCACACTTTCTCCACACAGAAGACACACAGGTTTTCCAGCTACTTCCGTGAACAAATACTCCGACTCCCACCTTGTTTGAAACCCCCGGTTCTCAGTGTCCACCTTCCGTTTTGCCATTTTTGATGGGTATCTGAAAGTTAATTTTACTGTGATGCTGACAACTGCTGTGCCAATAAATATTGAAATGAAGCAGCCTACTGCTCGGTGCGTCACCGTTGCATTGTGGGAAATGTAGTATTGGTGCGTGTAAAAGATCTGCGGGCTGCCGGCTTGCTGCGGTCTGCGGGCCGGTTCTAATAACAAATCAAGATCATCCCAGGGGCCGTAAAAAACCTTCTCGCGGGCCGGATGTGGCCCGCGGGCCTTGACTCTGACATATGTGATCTAGGTGATGATCCCTTCACTAGAGTCTCCCCCTGATCCCTACACACACACACACACACACACACACACACACACACACACACACACACACACACACACACACACACACCACTCATCTGACCTGCCACTACACCAACATCTCCTCCTCTGTTTTAATGTCTTCCTCTCCTCCCCATTTTCCTCCTTCCATGGGCTCTCCCTTCTCTTAGAATAGATCCTCAGACCTTGGCTGTGGGAAGTTATTTGAACTGAAACAACTTGAAAGAGTGTTTTATTTTCTGTCTTTTATCGTAAACACTTTTTTTCACCCCAACACACTGCCCTCACTCTATGCTGACTTCACCATCGCTTTTTCAAAACATATCACCCCTCTTCCCTCCTTCTCACCTTTCTAACCTCTCCTCATAATCCCCATCTCTTATTGCTCCTTTTCTCCCTCCCTCCCCCTCTCTCTCCCAGGGCTGATCAGATGGTGAGCGTACAGAACTCCCATAAGGCTGCTGGCACAGACCGCGCCGACTTCTGGCGTCTGAGAGGTCAAAGGGCAGCCAAGAGGAAGGAGCTGAGGAAGAGCAGAGAGGATGTCAGCGCTACGCCCATCGCCACACGCTTCCCTACGTACGAGAGAGTCGTGCTCAGAGAGGGTGGGTCTGATCAACACAGGGAAACCACACAGGAAATTATACACATGGAGAGGGAGGCTGTATCACATCCGGCCTTGATTGGGAGTCCCATAGTGCGCCGCACAATTGGACCAGCATCGTCCGGGTTTGGCCGGGGTAGGCCGTCATTGTAAATAAGAATTTGTTCTTAACTGACTTGCCTAGTTAAATAAAGGTTAAATAAATAAAAATATATAATAATTTAAAAAGGGAGGAAAGGGAGGGGCGGGAAGTGTTTCAGAGGAATACAGATTTGAGTGGAGATTTGAGGTGATACAGATGCCGGCCATAATTGGGAAACACACAGGAAACTGAAGGGGGGGTGGGAAGAGAGAGCGGGAGATAGAGTTGAGGAGAAATACATAATTGACGAAGGGTGGAGGGCGGTGACAGCGTTTTAGGAAGGAATGAGGGGTGAAAGAGGGGCAGGCCAGCATTAGGTAACACAGAAAACAAAACACACACACACACAGGAGTGACACAGAAAAGGGAGAAATCGAGAGTTAGAGAGAGAGGGGAGAGGGAGAAGAGTGTGTGTGGGTCGTCACGCTAAACACAGGAAATACACACCACAGGGAGAGGGGGAGAGATGGCAAAAGGGATGAGGGGGAGAGGAGAATGTTCCTTACAGAATATCAACGTTAGCTATCCTGCTACAGAGATTTTTGATGTCGGGATAGACGCGCTTCACTCAAACGTGACATTTGATTGTAAAACAGGAAAATGTCTCTATTGATTTAACTACTGTCAGCCCCCGCCACACACACACATTTATACATGGCCCCCAATATTGTGCATGATAAAGCCAGTAATGATCGTCATGTTGTACTACTGCAAAGGAGTGACTAAAGCATCATCTCCTCTCTTGTCCTGTAGCTGGTTTCAGACGTCCTGTGGTTCTGTTTGGGCCTATAGCTGATGCAGCCAATGACAAGCTAGCCAACGAGCTGCCTGACCTGTTTGTCATCGCCAGTGAGTCTCTCACGTTGTCGGTCTCTGTCTCTGTCTGTCTTGAGTCACACTAGTCATTTGTTGAATAACACAGTCTCTGTCCATTGTCAGAAACGGAGCCTAAAGATGCCGGGTCGGAGAAATCCTCAGGAGTGGTGAGACTTAACACCATCCGCCAGATCATCGAGCTGGTAAGAGCTTCTCTCTCCCTTTCTCTATCTATCAATCAATCAATCTATATATATATATTGATCTATCAATCAATCTGTCTATCAATATATCAATCAATTAATCTATCTATCTATCTATCTGGAACACTAATTTATGGTGTATCTATCAATCTGGAACACTAATTTATGGTGAACAACCACAACATCACCACATTCCCCCTTAAATAATGCTGACACATTTCAATCACACAGAACTTGATTACATCGCAGGACATGTTGAATAGAAAGCGAAATGCGGTTTTAATCATGACACAGAAAGAATCTGTTTCCGATGACTAAATGCAAATTTTGCAGATTGGTACTGTAGCCTCCTTTCATCTACCTACTTTTGTGCCTGTGTGTAGGCAAGTGGCAGAAATATTCAATTTGGGCTGTCATTTTTAACGGTCTTTCGATCCCGTGTCGTATCAAAGCAGGGCCGGCTCAAAGGGGATCCAGAGGATTGGCCACAATAATTGACATATTGCCCACCGAACCAAATCCCGATTTTAGCAACCAACCGCAACGCTTTATGATAGAATTGAACAGTAATATACACAACTTTGATGCACATCTTTGATTTGTCACTATGACATTCTGAAGCCTGAGCTACGATGTGCAGAAGTCAGTCTTAAATCTTTTTCTACTTTGTTCTCAACCGGATTTACAAGTAATCTCATACAATGCTGACTCTGTCTCAATCAATGCTATTAAATTGAGCCATTCACTTGAAAACTGCACAAGAGCATAAAGCATTACTTTTTGTAACTTATTGTCCAGGTGTACTGAATAAGATGACATATAATAATGGATAGTTCATGTTACATATATATTGGAAATATTGTCAAATCAAGGCTGGACTTCATTTTTCCATCATTATTATCATTAAATAGTCTTACCATCCAAAATATGTCATGTTTAACAATGTAGAAAAGCAGGAAATTTGCTTTAAACTAGGGTTCCCCAAATGAAACAAGATCAATGTGGTGCATTTCACACCTATCAATAAACTAGGACGAAAATGCAGGCCCAAATGCAGTTCATATAAACGCTAGGCTATTTAATCTATCAAAAAGCATTTGTGATTGTAAATAGTTTATTTGCAGTACGAGTAAGGTGGCAATTACCAGTTAATAAATTGATACAGAAATTTTAGGTGTGGCACAAATGTTAAAATCCCATCAAGGTGTGCCACAGTTCAAAAAAGGTTGTGAACCACTGATCTAGCTATCTTTCTCTCTTTCTCTTTTTCACCCCCCCCCCTCTCTCTCTCTCTCTCTCTCTCTCTCTCTCTCTCTCTCTCTCACTTTGTCTCTCTCTCACTTTGTCTCTCTCACTTTGTCTCTGTCTCTCTCACTTTGTCTCTGTCTCTCTCACTTTGTCTCTGTCTCTCTCACTTTGTCTCTGTCTCTCTCTCTCTCTCTCTCTCTCTCTCTCTCTCTCTCTCTCTCTGTCTCTCTCTCTGTCTGTCTCTCTCTGTCTCTCTCTGTCTCTCTCTCTCTCTGTCTCTCTCTGTCTCTCTCTCTCTCTGTCTCTCTCTCTCTCTCTGTCTCTCTGTCTCTCTCTGTCTCTGTCTCTCTCTCTCTCTCTCTCTCTCTGTCTCTCTCTCTCTCTGTCTCTCTCTCTCTGTCTCTCTCTCTCTCTGTCTCTCTCTCTCTCTCTCTCACACTTTGTCCCCCTCTCTCTCTCTCTCTCTCTCTCTCTCTCTCTCTCCATTCAATCACTGTCCCCCATCATGTTCCCTTGTAGGACAAGCATGCCCTGCTGGATGTGACTCCCAAGGCGGTGGACACTCTGAACTACACCCAGTGGTACCCCATCGTCATCTTCTTCAACCCAGACAGTAAACCAGGGGTTAAGGCCATGAGGCAGAGGGTGATACCTGGTTCCAACCGCAGCGCTAGGAAACTATATGAACAGGCTGTCAAACTGAGGAAGACCTGCTCTCACCTATTCACTGGTTAGTCACACACATAGATCCGCTTCACACCCACAGTTACACAGAGATACGCAAACAGATATACATGCGTACACACACCATTTACTTTTATCTACCACCCTCAGGAGTGTCCATGTAGTTGGCCAGTGAGTTGACCTCTCTCCCTCTGTCTCTCTGTGTGTGTATATGACTATCTGACACACACACAATCCTGTACTTGGCCAGTGATTCATGTTAAACCCATTTCTGTAGATGACTATCGAGTCTCTAACGTCAATAAACAAATAGTTAAGCAGCCAAATATAGAACACAAGATCTTCCTGCATGAGGGATAATCTGTTGGATCTATTTTTTGTGCTGATACACCCCCCTCCCTCTCTCCCCCTCTCTACTCGTTCTCTTCTCATCCATCGTGCTATTATCTCTCACCCTTTCCTTTCGCTTCCATTCTTTCGCTTCTCTCCCACTCTTTCTCTCCCTCTGTCCGCTCTCCCTCTCTTTCCCAATCCTCTCTCTCCACCTCTTTTTTATTTCTCTCTCAACTTCCTCTATCTCCCTTGTATCTCTCTCTCTCTTTCTTTACCCCCCACTCCTCCTCGCTCCGGGGCTCTCCTCCCTACAGCTACTATTGATGTGAACTCGGCCAACGATGCGTGGTATGGCAGTGTGAAGGACTCTATCAGGGAGCAGCAGACTCAGGCTGTATGGGTGTCTGAGGGGAAGGTAAACACGCTCACCATACAGTGCTCATACACAGGATACTGTACTGTACTATAATGTACTGTACCATAATGTACTATACTAGGGGTGTGACAAATTGAAACATTTTTGTAACATTTAAACTGCCATTTTCTTATCGGTTTTCCGTTAAAACGTTAAGAACATTTTATAAAATTCCACATGAAATCCTATTGCATGGTATGACTGCTAAGGGAAGATGAATTCCTACCAAAGTCATACAGTAGGCTTAGTTATTTGGAATCTCCTTTGTGGCTTCCCGAGTGGGCAGGTGAAATTTTGCCCCGAAGTCGATCGTTAATTCACGTTGACTCTAGTGTTCCTTCCATTTCTTATGTGCATGAGTGACTCGCACCAAAAATAAACCTAGCCAAGTGATCACAGTTCTTCTCTTAAATTAACAACCTCATGCTAATCACATTAGCTTACGTTAGCTCAACTGTCCCACAGGGGACCCACCGATCCTGTAAAGGTTCAATTCTCTTTTACCTCCATTACGTGTCTCTCACTCAATTTCGACCGCTCCCTATACACACAAGCGTGCTGCGCACCCAAACTCCCATTAGGCCTACTGTGGACAAGCTACATTCCTTGTCAAATCATGATAGCTTTATCATGAATTCAAAATGTACTGCTTGATTAAAAGTAAGCTGCACTTTTGAAATAATGGATTTGTCTTGTCAATTTGTTTTCACAGACTGCTATAGTGTTGCATTTAGAATAGGTTACAACCCCTCCTAAACCTAGGCAGGTTCCTGACTGAAATATGTAATAAAACATTTTTGATGAAGCCAAATAGAATATTCATTAATGGCCTACTTTGTTTTATGTTCAGCCTGCCTGCCTACCAAGTTTAAGCTCATTAAACACAGGGCAAAAGAAAACGCGCCAAATGCGGGTATCTACTGGTTGTTAACTCTAGGCGATGTCTCAACTCCCATTATAAAGGCGGTATCAAATGTATTTATGAAGCCCTTTTTACGTGAGAAGATTTCACAAAGTGCTTTACAGAAACCCAGCCTTACAACCCCAAACAGAAAGCAACGCAGATGTAACACCCCGTAGAAACGGGACGTAAACGGTGATATGAGAGAGAATGACGCATTTGTTTCAGTAGCACTAGTCACGGCTGAAATTGTCTTGCAGTCGTTAATTTAGTTAATTACTTCACAAATTCAAGTAGGCCTTGACAAGGGCTGCATATCAACTGCAATAATTTATGGAATCTGCACTTTTTTTTCAACTCTTACTGACGATAAGGTGCGGAGGGCTTCATATATCCATGGCAAATAATTTGAAATATGCATGTCCCCTCTTACTAATGTTCCATCGTTGTTGCATTAGGTAGGCCCATTTGTTCAAATGTTTCCCTTTATGATGATGGTTGGGATCTGTTAGTGGTAGTTTTGTGATATCTGCACTGTCATTTAAAATATTGTCAACAAAAACAACCACATTTTGTTTTCAGTAAGGTGTTTTTTCTTAGCGTTTTACCATTTTGAATTTTAAAACGTTCACAACCCTATAATATACTCTACCCTACACATGCTACCCACTGGCACACACTGGTTGAAACAACAGTGTTTCCGGTTCCTTTCAATTAAATGATGTTGAACCAACGTGGAATAGACGTTGAATTGACGTCTGCCCAGTGGGTATATTCTGCTACACTTCGGACTTCAACTGTAGATTTGAAGTAGACAGTAAGACAATTTTACAGAACATGATTGAAACATGTACATAATACAGGGTGAAATAGTACAATAAGCACCCTGTATTATGTACATGTTTCAATCATGTTCTGTAAAATTGTCTTACTGTCTACTTCAAATCTACAGTTGAAGTCCGAAGTTTACATATACTTAGGTTGGAGTCATTAAAACTCGTTTTTCAACCACTCCACAAATTTCTTGCTAACAAACTATAGTTTTGGCAAGTCTGTTAGGACATCTGCTTTGTGCATGAGTCATTTTTCCAACAATTGTTTACAGACAGATTATTTCTCTTATAATTCACTGTATCACAATTCTAGTGGGACAGAGGTTTACATAGACTAAGTTGACTGTGCCTTTAAACAGCTTGGAACATTCCAGAAAATGATGTGATGGCTTTAGATAGGCTAATTGACATCATTTGAGTCAGTTGGAGGTGTACCAGTGGATGTATTTTAAGGCCTACCTTCAAACTCGGTTCCTATTTGCTTGACATCATGGGAAAATCAAGAAATCAGCCAAGACCTCAGAAAAGAATGTGTAGACCTCCACAAGTCTGGTTCATCCTTGGGCGCAATTTCCAAACGCCTGAAGGTACCACATTCTGTACAAACAATAGTACGCAAGTATAAACACCATGGGACCATGTAGCCATCATATACCGCTCAGGAAGTAGACACGTTCTGTCTCCTAGAGATGAATGTACTTTGGTGCAAAAAGTGCAAATCAATCCCAGAACAACAGCAAAGGACCTTGTGAAGATGCAGGTACAAAAGTATTTATAGCCACAGTAAAACAAGTCCTATATCAACATAACCTGAAAGGCCGCTCAGCAAGGAAGAAGCCACTGCTCCAAAACCTCCATAAAAGCCAGACTTCGGTTTGCAACTGCACAAATATCGTACTTTTTGGAGAAATTTCCTCTGGTCTGATGAAACAAAAATAGAACTGCTTGGCCATAATGACCATCGTTATGTTTGGAGGAAAAAGGGGGAGGCTTGCAAGCCAAAGAACACCATCCCGACCGTGAAGACTGGGGGTAGCAGCATCATGTGGTGGGGGTGCTTTGCTGCAGGAGGGACTGGTGCACTTCACAAAATTGATGGCAACATGAGGAAGGAAAATGATGTAGATATATTGAAGCAACATCTCAAGACATCTTCGAAATTAAAAATAAAAGAGAGCCGTACACTAGGAGATCAGAAGCTAAAATGTAATTACCAACGTTTCGACAGCCAAGCTGTCTTCATCAGGGTATAATCACAAACACTGCGGGATGACTCGTTTATGTAGTGTCAAAAGACACAGGTGTCTGTAATCATGGCCAAGAGTGGCCTAATATCATTGGTTAATTATCAAATATTAAAATGGCATACAAAGAACAGCATACAAACAACAAATGGATAGCATACAATCATAAATTAATTTTCGACTACACAAGCTTACAAAAATTACAATGGCAAAGTCACAATAATCACAAGAATGGCTTCAGATCAAAGTCTACGTTGAGACCGAAGGGAGCAAGGGTCTTTATGTTAAAGATCCAGGCAGCCTCTCGTTTTAACAATAAATTATCACGGTCACCCCCTCTCCTAGGGAGGGTGACATGTTCGATGCCAATATAATGCAGAGACGAAATCGAGTGGCCTGCCTCCAAGAAGTGGGCCTCAACTGGGTAAGTTAAGGTTTTACACCTAATGGTGCTACGATGCTCTGAGATACGTAGTTTTAATTCACGCTTTGTTTTATCCACATAATTTTTACCACAAGGACAAGTTATAAGATAAATAACTGCCTTAGTGGAGCACATAATAACCCCTTTGATTGGGATCAATTTCCCTGTTTGTGGGTGTTTGAAGTATCTACATTTATAAGTGCCATTGCATTGAGCACTGCCATTACATTTGTCATTTCCATCCAGTAGGGACGCAAATAGATGTTGTTCAGGAATATCTTTGGGTGGTAAATCAGAGAGTACCAATTGGTCTCTGAGATTTCTGCCCCGGCGAGAATACGACCAAGGGAAGGTCCGAAAACAAATTATCATGACTTTAATCGGATTTTAGAATGTGCCAATGTTTGTGAACGATTCCGTTAATTTGTTCAGAACGCTTTGAATAGCGGGTAGTTAGAACACAAGAATACGTCTTTGCAAGACTGACCTTGAAAAAAAATGTATCTTCCAAATGGACAATGAACCCAAGCATACTTCCAAAGTTGTGGAAAAATGGCTCCAGGAAAATAAAGTCGAGGTATTGGAGTGGCCATCACAAAGCCCTGACCTCAATCCCATAGAAAATGTGTGGGCAGAACTGGAAAAAGCGTGTGTGAGCAAGGAGGCCAACAAACCTGACTCAGTTACACCAGCTCTGTCAGGAGAAATGGGCCAAAATTCACTCAACTTATTGTGGAAGGCTCCCCGAAACATTTGACCAAAGTTAGACAATTTAAAGGCAATGCTACCAAATACTAATTGAGTGCATGTAAACTTCTGACCCACTGGTAATGTGATGAAAGAAATAAAAGCTGAAATAAATCACTCTACTATTATTCTGACATTTCACATTCTTAAAATAAAGTGGTGATCCTAATTGACCTTAAAGACGGAATTTTTACTATGATTAAATGTCAGGAATTGTGAAAAACAGAGTTTAAATGTATTTGGCTAAAGTGTATGTGAACTTCCAACTTCAACTGTATAGCATATTCACCGTTCTTTCCTTTCAAGCTATTTCTGTATACTTCTGTGTACTAGTCAATCTTAACTATTTGCCTTGGTACTACTACACTTAGTCTAGTTTCTTCATACTGTACTCAGCCTTTTCTATCACTTTTAAGATGGTGAAAAGTGTTTTGCTCTATTTCCTGAGTCCTGTGTTGTGAGCATGCTCACTGTGTGAATCCTTCTACCACTGGTGCTCTACAGCTCGGTTCTTCTTTCTTTTCTTTCTTTCTTTGTTTTTGTTTTTGTTTCTGCCTCCTCTCTGTACACCAAGATCCATCATGTGTCTCTTTTAGCTGGACTGGACGGAGATGGACCTTGATCTCCATGACGACCGCATGTCATACCTGTCAGCCATGTCAGCCGACTACCTGAGCATGGACAGCCGATTGGCCAGCGAATACGATGACACGGCGGATGAGGGTGGGGCTTACACGGATAACGAGCTGGACAACGAGCCGGCTGACCAACCGCACGTGTCCGCTATCAGCCGCTCCTCTGAGCCCGTGCTGGCAGAGGAGGTTAGAGATACATAGCGATACACACACACACACACACACACACACACACACACACACACACACACACACACACACACACACACACACACACACACACACACACACACACACACACACACACACACACACACACATGCATACACATGCATAGTTAACAACACGCACATACAGCCCATAAGCAGCCCATTTAGCCCATGTATTGTGATGTCCTAACCTCACAGCCTTGTTAGTTGTAAGAATCTATTCTGCCCTCTACAGTTCAAACACATCATTACACCTATGATATCCCCAGTCCAATCTAGGCTGACATGACCAACATCAATACCATCTGGTTAGCATTTGTTTGGGTTGTTTCAGAAATACCCAATGTGTCAGATGCACTTTAGCAAAACAGTTTTCTAAATAGAGGCCATTCAGCACTATGATAATAGCCCTCCCAAAGGCCTGTGGCCAGTTTCTCTCTAGTACAGTAGTTAAAAACAGACTGGAAACACACTAGGGAACTGTATGATTTTTTTATAGCTGTGCGAGGATCTTAAAATCTGTTTGTGTGTCCCAGCGTAGGAGTGTATAACAGTGTTACATATAGGCTACTAACTGCATATACAGTATTACTTCCTCTTCCGCTTCTATGCACCTGGTTTATGCAGATGTCACCTCTTGGCCCTTTTGAATGCAAAGAGACACAACCCCTCTATAATTAAAACATGACACTTCAATAATCAGCATGGTTGACCCTTGACCCAGCCTGTGAACCTGCATGGTACTTCCTGTTGACCCTGTCCTATGTGTGTATATGTGTTTTTGGGGTCAGATCCTGCGCAGGTGTAGTCCAGAGATCCGTGGTCGTGTCAGGAGGGTGGGCAGCAGGGAGGTGCTCAGCAGCGCCAGCCCACCCCCCGCATTTGTACCTGACCCCCCCAAGGTGAGAGACACACTCACACACACACATTCAAATTCCTCTTATATTCACTTTTACCATGTTTTGAACATAAAGTCAACCGGTAGTGAGCATCAGATTTTTAGGCAACTGCGTGGTTTTTGGCGTAGATAAGTACAAGATCTCTGGTGGCTTTCAAACATCCACTTACATTTGAATGTTTGAAACCCTCCACCACCCCTTAGCTCTTTAACTAAATCAGAACTAGCAAACTCCCCTTCTCTCTGAAGAATGGTTTGATCTGGAGAAACCACACCCACCACAGCTTGGATTCCTCCAACGGCAGACCACTCTGGTACCTAATTAGCAATAAGTAACTCCCCAAATTCCTTGTGGTGATAGAAGGGTCCTGCGTTCGTGAAACCTCATTAATAGTATTGTGAACCTTTGTCTGTTGAACAGATATTCTAGAGTAATAATATAGGCTACCTGTGTTTTGAACTCTTACAGTGTTGTAGAGAAATAGGTGTCTGTGGTTTTGGTCAGTGTTGTCTATCAAAATGTGGTATTCAACATTGTCTTCTGTTATGAATGTGTTTGGGAAAGTACATCTTGAAGCTTCTTTTATGTTGTAAATCAATAGTGAGGTAATGAGGGCGGAAGCCTAAAGTTAATGATTTATTGTTTCAAGTGTTTTTCTAGTCACAAATCTACTATTCACGTACAGAAATGTTTGGTGTGCGGATCTGTGACTAACCCTGTTTGGTCCCCATAGAAATAGAATGATTTCATTGACTGAATCGAATCAAAATGATTTGATTCATTCTAATTCTATGCTGGTCCACCCCCCACCTCCCTCCCTCCCCCTCAAGGTAAAGCTGCTGTTCAGGGATGAGGTAGTCCCTCCCATAGGGTCATACGAGCCCCCCCCCAGCCGAGGCTACGACTCCCACTCCTCCAGCCCTGCCAGCGATCCCCCTCCTCTCCCTCGCACCCTTAACTCATTTGGCAAGGCCAAGCCACTGGCACCTCCCCCCATCGCCATCAAACCTTCCTATAATACCCAGGACACCACCCACAGCACGGCCCCAAACACAGCGGCCTTTAGGGGCCCGGAGGAGCCAGGGGAGAGCCCTGAGGACCCCAGCCTCAAGTCGTTCCTGGGGAAGATCAAGGCCTTTGAGAAGATGGACCACTTTGCACGCACTCAGAGGATGCTGGAGCTGCAGGAGGCCCAGAACGCCAGGGTGTGTGCCTGCGTGCATGCGCCTCTGAATGTGTGTTTGTGTGTGTGCACCTCTGAATATGTGTGTGAGAGAGAAAGAGTGTGTGCCTGCTAGTCTGTGTTGTCATCAAAACATCATACTAATGTCTGTCTCTGGCCAGTTGGAGATAGCTCAGAAGCACCCAGACATCTATGCTGTCCCTGTGAAGACCCAGAAACTGGATCACAGCCGGCCTCAGCCTATAGGGTAGGAACTCAACATGGGAGGATTTTTACCCATTGTGTTACGTCTGTCCGCTCTCCGTTGTACTCTATATTCATCTGCGTGTGGGGATTTTCACTCAATATGTGTCTTTGTGTATTGTACATTAATGTGTGTGTGCGTGTGCGTGTGCGTGTGCGTGTGCGTGTGTGTGTGTGTGTGTGTGTGTGTGTGTGTGTGTGTGTGTGTGTGTGTGTGTGTGTGTGTGTGTGTGTGTGTGTGTGTGTGTGTGTGCGCCTGTGTGTGTTCAGTTCCAGCTCGCGTCCTGAGCCCCAGACCCCTCCCTCCAAGCTGCCATACTCTGAGAGTTGTGGGTTCTACCCCAGCGAAGAGGAAGAGTACCGACGCCAGCTGGCAGACCACACCAAGAGAGGCTACTACCAGACCAACAACCAGAAATACCAGGACACAGAACTTTAGACTATGCTACCAACAGCCATAAAATACCAGGACACTGAATGAAGTGTAGCACTACTACGTGCCCACCTACCTACCCTACCACACCCACCTACCTACCCTACCACACTAAACTGTAGTGCCCCTTCTCTCCTGGACCCCCGACTACCCTTAACACCCTAAAGTAACAAGACCCCCTGGCTGGTTGACAGAGACACCCACACACTGCTGAGCCTTGCTCTGATTGACTCAGTTCAGCGCACACAAACGCACACTCTCAATTCCACCGGGACTCTGCCCCCCTCCCCTGACCCTGCACCAATACGCTGCTGACTCGGAAGCTGGCCAGTTTTAAGTTTTTCTTAAAACCGCTTTTTTGCTTCAAAAAGTGTATTAGTTACCTCACTGTTATTATTCTTGTTTAATTTCTATTTGCTTGTTTGGTTGAGTTCTTTTTTGTTACACCGATCTGTGTTATTGTTATACCGATCTGTGTTATTGTTACACCGATCTGTGTTATTGTTACACCGATCTGTGTTATTGTTACACCGATCTGTGTTACTGTTACACCGATCTGTGTTACTGTTACACCGATCTGTGTTACTGTTACACCGATCTGTGTTACTGTTATGATCCATTTAATCAGGATGTTATTTCTTGCCTATGCAACTCCTTCAGTTTGCTGCCTGCAGAGCAACTGAAACCTATTACCACGAGTCCCTCTCTGCACTCCACAAGAACCTTAAACCTTACGAGTCCTCCAAGCTGTATCTTCTTCTCGTTACTCCTTTCCTTTTGTACTATATCCAACATTATAACCAGCTGTCTCCAAACTATTTTAAAAGGTCACTTATATATTATTATATATACAATGTCTGGTGTTTATACTCCTCCATCTTTGCATTCCTTCCTATATGATCGTGTGTGTGTGTGTGTGTGTGTGTGTGTGTGTGTGTGTGTGTGTGTGTGTGTGTGTGTGTGTGTGTGTGTGTGTGTGTGTGTGTGTGTGTGTGTGTGTGTGTGTGTGTGTGTGTGTGTGTGTGTGTGTGTGTGTGTGTGTGTGTGTGTGTGTGTGTGTGTGTACACACACACATATATATATATATATATGCGAACGAAAGAGGCAATATATTATATATACAATACACTGGAATGTAAGATTTTTTAAGTGCCTTTTACTTTATGAATAACATAATGAGGTTTGGGGACATCTGACCATGCATGGCACCCCTGTCCCGTGGACCACACCACTCTGCTGCTCTCAAGCTTTTAGGGAAAACAGGGAACAAGAGACACCAAAACCTTAATACTGTCCCCACTGTACCGTCCCTCCATCCATCCCTTTGTCCCTTCCTCCACAACGATAATATCCGTAACCAGTCCTGTCCCCCAGAGACATGTCCAACATGGGAACAGCATTTAATCAAAACCGCCTCCTGAGTGGCGCAGCGGTCTAAGGCACTGCATCGCAGTGTTAGAGGCGTCACTACAGACCCGGGTTCGATTCCAGGCTGTGTCGCAGCCTGCCGCGACTGGGAAACCCATGAGACGGCGCACATTGGCCTAGTGTCGTCCGGGTTAGGGGAGGGTTTGGCCAGCCGGGATGTCCTTGTCCCATCTTGCTCTAGCGACTCCTGGTGGCGGGCCGGGCGCATCCATGCTGACTTCGGGTCGCCAGTTGTTCGATGTTTCCTCCGACACATTGGTGCGGCTGGCTTCCGGATTAAGCGAGGAGTGTGTCAAGAAGCAGTGCGGCTCAGAGGTCGCATGGCTCTCGACCTTCTCAACCTCCGTACGGGAGTTGCAGCAATGGGACAAGATGGCAACTACTAATTGGATATCACGAAATTGGGGGGGAATGTTTTCCGAGTTTCCTGGGTATGATAAAATGTATGAGAATAAATTCACTGTGCGGAACAACAAAAACTGATCAGTAATATAACTCAAACATGATCTTTCAAAAGAGGGTCATTTTTGTTTTAACCACAGAAACCCGGATAACGGTTTTGATAGAATAGCAACCCAGATCAGGTGGTTTCAGAGAGGAGGTTTGATGTAGGAGACGTGTGATTGGTTGATATGTATGTCAGTCATTTCTGTTGTGGCGTCATGTTGGCTGTCGTGGTCTCTGTTACACTGTTGATGTGTTTCTACATGTTATTACATGCTTGATTGTATCTCAGTTCACACTATACCTCCAGTGGGTTATAAGTGCTTATGATTGAACACACAGTATTAAAGAGAGAGAAACAGAGAGCGAGAGGAATTACTGGACAATGTCAGCTTTGGGTCTTTCATGTAGTTTTATCTTACAACACCAAATAAAAAAGTCTTTCATTGACCGAGTGGAGAAAACACCCTGTGCTGGCTTTATTTTCTGTTCACATTGTCCTTTTCAACATGGTTCATGCAGCTATGGTGGATGTGTAACCCGCCAGTACAGCTTGGGTCTGATTGGCTCAGTCATGTTAAGATTATTTTATGTGTGTGATACTGTGGCTACCTAAACGATCACTTTGTATTTGACTGATTGGGGGGGTTGGTGTTTATTTTGTTGTACACTTAGTTACTCAACGTGCCTCGAGCGTTGGCAAGCTGCAAATCATCTACCACATTAACATAAACGTTAATAGGAAACAGTCCTACTGTGGACACGTTATGGATACCAGGTCCCCTGATACTGTTGTTACATAACATCACCACCAGGGGGGGGTTTGATCTGGCTCTTCAGGAGAGGCCTAAGAAAGTAACCATCCACCATCCTTCCACTTCAAATACAGGCCAGAGGTTGGTTATATGTACATTTAATATATATATATATATATAATTTACTGCCTAATACATTTAAACTCAGTTTTTCACAATTCCTGACATTTAATCCAAGTAAAAATTCCCTCTCTTAGGTCAGTTAGGATCACCACTTTATTTTAAGAATGTGAAATGTCAGAATAAAAGTATAGAGAATTATTTATTTCAGCTTTTATTTCTTTCATCACATTCCCAAACATAACGATGGTCATTATGGCCAAACAGTTCTATTTTTGTTTAATCAGTCCAGAGGACATTTCTACAAAATGTACCATCTTTGTCCCCATGTGCAGTTGCAAACCGTAGTCTGGCTTTTTTATGACGGTTTTGGAGCAGTGGCTTCTTCCTTGCTGAGTGGCCTTTCAGGTTATGTCGATATAGGACTCATTTTACTGTGTCTATAGATACCTTTGTACCTGTTTCCTCCAGCATCTTCACAAGGTCCTTTGCTGTTGTTCTGGGATTGATTTGCACTTTTCGCACCAAGGTACGTTAATCTCTAGGAGACAGAACGCGTCTCCTTCCCGAGTGATTTGACGGCTGCCTGATCCCATGGTGTTTATACTTGCGTACTATTGGTTGTACAGATGAATGTGGTACCTTCAGGCATTTGGAAATTGCTCCCAAGGATGAACCAGACTTGTGGAGGTCTACATTTTTTTCTGAGGACTTGGCTGATTTTTTGGGATTTTCCCATGATGTCATGCAAATAGGCACTGAGTTTGAAGGTAGGCCTTGAAATACATCCACAGATACACCTCCAATTGACTCAAATGATGTCAATTAGCCTATCAAAAGCTTCTAAAGCCATGACATCATTTTCTGGAATTTTCCAAACTGTTTAAAGACACAGTCAACTTAGTGTATGTAAACTCCTGACCGACTGGAATTGTGATAACAGTGAAATAATCTTTCTGTAAACAATTGTTGGAAAAATGACTTGTCATGCACAAAGCAGGTGTCACGCCTTGGTCTTTGTATTTTGTGTTTTTGTTATATGTTTGGGTAGGCCAGGGTGTGACATGGGTTTATATGTTGTTTTTCGTATTGGGGTTTGTAGTATTTGGGATCGCGGCTAATTAGGGGTGTTGTATAGGCTTGGCTGCCTGAGGCGATTCTCAATTGGAGTCAGGTGCTTATCGTTGTCTCTGATTGGGAACCGTATTTAGGTAGCCTGAGTTCGCTTTGTATTTTGTGGGTGTTTGTACCTGTCTCTGTGTTGTAGTCACCAGATAGGCTGTAATTAGTTTCACGTTCCGTTCTGTTGTTTTTGTATTTAGTTCAGTTATTTCATGTACCGCGATACTTTCATTAAAGTCATGAGTAACCTACACGCTGCATTTCGGTCTGACTCTCTTCATTCAACAGATGAACACCGTTACAGCAGGTGTCCTTAACCGACTTGCCAAAACTATAGTTTGTTAACAAGAAATTTGTGGAGTGGTTGAAAAACGAGTTTTAATGACTCCAACCTAAGTGTGGCAAGAAAAAATATGTGAACCCTTCGAAGTTACTTGGATTACTGTATAAATTAGTCATAAATCTTAGTAACAACAATAGACAAACATAGTGTGCTTAAACTAATAACACACAAATGATTGTATTTTCTTGTCTATATTGAATACATCATTTAAACATTCACACTGTAGGTCAAATCTACACTGGAGTTGCTTACCAAGAAGACAGTGAATGTTCCTTAGTGGCCGAGTTACAGTTTTGACTTTAATCTACTTGAAAACCTATGGTTTCACAATGATCAACAACCAATTTGACAGAGCTTGAAGAATTTTGAAAAGAATAATGGGCAAATGTTGCACAATCCAGGTGTGTAAAGCTCTTGTAGACTCACTGTGATCGCTGTCAAAGGTGCTTCTACAAAGTATTGACTCAGGGGTGTAAATTGTCGTTATGGGGTATTGTGTGTAGATGGGTGAGATTAAAAAAATATTTAATACATTTTTTAATTCAGTTGTAACAACAAAATGTGGAATTAGTCAAGAGGTATGAATACTTTATAACTTAATAATAAATCATCTGATTGGCTAAGAATAAAAACTGGTATGGTACAACAACGACATGAGCTGGTTGAAACGTGGAATGGCAGAAAAAAAAACATGATCCACTATGTTGAGAGGAAGTGCAGACCAGCCAAACGTAAGCATCACAATGACAACCAGCTCGCTCGGAAGAATCTGAAACAATGGGAAATGCTCACACTGGTGAATGATATATTGTACAGAGTTTCCAATGATCCACTTAACAAGAGCAAGCAATTCCATATGTCCTACCTGAGACTCTGAGGAAGGAGGCCTTGCCTGGTGGCCAGCCACGCCTGTCAGAGGTTTTTATGGCACGTAATGGAGAAACACGTCCGCAACTATGTCAAGACCTGTCAAAGGTGTGTCCTCAGCAAGACCCCAGAGCCCACAGCAAGAGCCCCACTGGAACTTTTATGCATCGACTTCTGGTCTGCTGAAGACAACCAGAAAAAGTCTGTGGATGTCCTAGTGATTAGTGATCACTTCACCAAGATGGCACATGCATTCCCCTGCTGGGACCAGACAACAACGGAAGTTTGAAGAAGCTTTGCAACAACTTCTTCTGTGTCCATGGATTTCCTACCCATCTCCACTCAGACCAGAGAGCGAATTTCCAAAGTGAATTAATCGTCGAACTCCTGGAGTTGGCCTGTGTCAAGAAGTCTTGTACCTCCGCCAATCATCCTACGGAGGGCAATGGCGCATGGAGAGGTTAAACAGAACACTATAGGCAACATGCTGATATCCTTGCCCCCAATGTCAAAGCAGAAGTGGCCCCAGATTATCCAGAACATGACCTTTGTGTACAATTGTACTGCTCATGAGACCACTGGCTGTTGACCAGATCTTCAAGAACTTCTTTCAGGACAAGACTGTCTGTGGCTACGATGTCTATGAGAAGACCCTGGTGAGCAACCTCCAGTCTGTTATGCTCCAAGCTCAGAATAACTCTTCAGTGGAACAGAGACACCAGTCTGACCAGCACAACAAGAAAGCCTCGCTCCATTGGTGACCAAGTTCTTGTGGATAACAAGGGATGCAGAGGAAAACGCAAGCTTGCCGACAAGTGGGAACCAGACGTCTACACTGTTGTGGCTTCAAAGCCTGGACTCCACAAATGCAAGATCTGGGGTCATAGTGGAAATGGGAAGGTGGTGCAGAGAAACCTCCTGACACAGGATATGTCAGACCCCAGCTTCAAGAGCGACAACAGTATGGGAAGTGACACCCATGTGACTCATGTGCCTGATGTAATTGATGTGGTTTTGAGCAATGTATTATGACACCCTTTGAGTCCACCTTTGGTATATGTGTGGCAATGGCGGAACAACATAAAAACTTGTTGACCATGATTTGTGGCCATGTTTGTCTCTGCTCGCTGTAACCAACAAAGTAATTACATCTAAGACTGAAGCTTCTGGTGTTCAACAGTGCAGTGCAGCTGAAGACACTATAGCAGCCTTAGCCCAAGTAACCCACAGATGAAACATTCACCTCAGATGAGCTTCCTGTGGCTGGTGCTACTGGTGCTGGTGACCCTTCATCCCCCTCCTCTTTCCTTGCCCCTCAATGCCCTCCTGCCCGAGAACAACCTAGGAAGAGCCCCCATGCAGGCAGTCACCCCCCTTCTAAGTTTGGGAGGGCTATCAAGCCAGTGTGTGGACTGAGAGTCTATGGAAGAACAAATTGTAGACACTAAAGGACAATGGTAGGATAATGTACCCTGTTATTGATAAAGGAATAAACTTAGATGTTGAGAAGTTTTAGTTCACAACAAAAGTATAGGTTTGGCCTTAGTCCTCATTTTTCAAGAGAGAGTGCTTAGACCTGCACAATCTCTATTCTCTCAACCTTTTATTAGGTAGCTATTTAGCTGATTTATTCCAGTGAGTGGTTTGGTAAAACGTAGGGCCTGTATATAGGAAGTCATTACAAGTATTTTTATTTTATTTTCATACTCTCCAGATGTCACGCCCTGGTCGAATTATTTTGTGTTTATCTTTATGTATTGGGTCAGGCCAGGGTGTGGCATGGGGTTTTTGTATTGTGGTGTGTTTTGGCTTGGGGTGTTGGTATTGGGATTGTAGTTTAGTGGGGTATCTAGCAAAGTCTATGGCTGTCTGGAGTGGTTCTCAATCAGAGGCAGGTGTTTATCGTTGTCTCTGATTGGGGACCATATTTAGGCAGCCATATTCTTTGAGTTTGTCGTGGGTGATTGTCCTTAGTGTCTTTGTTCCTGTCGCTGTGTTATTTCACACAAGTATAGGCTGTTTCGGTTTTAGTTTCATTATTTACGTTCTTTGTTTTGTAGTGTTTGTGTTAATTCGTGTTTACGTTTGTTGATTAAACATGGATCGCAATCTACACGCTGCGTTTTGGTCCGACTCTCCTTCACACCTAGAAAACCGTTACACTAGTGGTTTGCGTAATTTAACATGTTGTAATTATATGTTGTATAAGTACACAACATTTAAATAGTTCCATGCCTGATATTACTGTACATTCGTTTTGTTGTAAGTGCCCCTTTTAATGTTGCACACTCCCTTCTGCATTCCCCCTCAAACATCCCCTGCCCCCCTTAAACTCTTCGCTGTCTACTATAATGTGCCCACGTGGAAGGTAGGGTACTGAAAAATTGTCCCATGAAAATCATAATCAGGCCTATATGTTAAAACACTTACAATGAGTTTATATGGTCACTGACAGTGTATTATAATGGTATCCCACCAATATATTGAGATATTCATGTATTTCGGTCATTTATTCCAATTGTATCTGTTGATTTGTGAATGTTGTACATGCTAGCTAGCTACTGTACTTTCTACTGTAGGCTACATGTCGTCATTGGGCTTGCATATCTATTCATGTCCCCTTTTGTTGTTAAAGGGGGAGCACAGCATTTGTTTATGAAAGTTTTTCCTGTCATTAAATATGCCATGTGTTTTTGTTGAAGATATTTTGACCATATTTTACTGTTAGTAGTTTGCAAGTGCACGTCACGTACTGTACATAACACCAGGTTGTAATTGAGAAAGTTAGCTAGCCTAGGTCCATAGACTATACTGTACATAACACCAGGTTGTCATTGAAAAAGCTAGCTAGCCTAGGTCCATAGACTATTCTGTACATTTCTATTTCATACTGTATATTGCATTTACCTTGTATTATACTGTTATGTGAAACTAGATTACTGTTATAATTGCCCTGTCTACTGTACCCATGTGTAAGAGAGGACTTTGGAATATAAGGACAGCATTTGTTTATGGATATTTGTCCTGTCATTATCAGAGAATAAAAAATCAACACCAACCCTGATCCTTTGGTCATATGTATGCTGATCAAAACACAATGCAGATAGAGTAGATTGTTGTTTTTATAAGAGGATATAAAGTGGGGCAAAAAAGTATTGTCAGCCACCAATTGTGCTAGTTCTCCCACTTAAAAAGATAAGAGAGGCCTGTAAATTTTCATCATAGGTACACTTCAACTATGACAGACAAAATGAGAAAAAGAATCCAGAAAATCACATTGTAGGATTTATAATGAATTGATTTGCAAATTATGGTGGAAAAATAAGTATTTGGTCAATAACAAAAGTTTATCTCAATACTTTGTTATATACCCTTTTTTGGCAATGACAGAGGTAAAACGTTTTCTGTCTTCACAAGGTTTTCACACACTGTTGCTGGTATTTTGGCCCATTCCTCCATGCAGATCTCCTCTAGAGCAGTGATGTTTTGGGGCTGTTGCTGGGTAACACAGACTTTCAACTCCCTCCAAAGATTTTCTATGGGGTTGAGATCTGGAGACTGGCTAGGCCACTCCGGGACCTTGAAATGCTTCTTACGAAGCCACTCCTTCGTTGCCCGGGCGGTGTGTTTGTGATCATCGTCATGCTGAATGACCCAGCCACGTTTCATCTTCAATGCCCTTGCTGATGGTAGGCTTTGTTACTTTGGTCCCAGCCCTCTGCAGGTCATTCACTAGGTCCCCCTTGTGGTTCTGGGATTTTTGCTCACCGTTCTTGTGATCATTTTGACCCCACGGGGTGAGATCTTGCATGGAGCCCCAGATCAGGGGAGATTATCAGTGGTCTTGTATGTCTTCCATTTCCTAGTAATTGCTCCCACAGTTGATTTCTTCAAACCAAGCTGCTTACCTATTGCAGATTCAGTCTTCCCAGCCTGGTGCAGGTCTACAATTTTGTTTCTGGTGTCCTTTGACAGCTCTTTGGTCTTGGCCATAGTGGAGTTTGGAGTGTGACTGTTTGAGGTTGTGGACAAGTGTCTTTTATACTGATAACAAGTTCAAACAGGTGCCATTAATACAGGTAACGAGTGGAGGACAGAGGAGCCTCTTAAAGAAGAAGTTACAGGTCTGTGAGAGCCAGAAATCTTGCTTGTTTGTAGGTGACCAAATACTTATTTTCCACCATAATTTGCAAATAAATTCATTAAAAATCCTACAATGTGATTTTTGGGAATTTTTTTCCATTTTGTCTGTCATAGTTGAAGTGTATCTATGATGAAAAATACAGGCCTCTCATATTTTTAAGTGGGAGAACTTGGTGGCTGACTAAATACTTTTTTGCCCCACTGTACATTTGCATAACCTACTACAGTCAGCTGTCATCAAACACATCTAAACAAGACATTTAGGCTAGTGAATTACGTTTATCAATTTATTTTTGTGCAAATAATGACGGCGGTCTGACTCAAAATAAAAATCTACCTGAAGAGTTAAGAAATCCTTGAATACTTTCACACCTAAATATTGCAAATGACAGTTGGGGACATGTGGCCAAATCTCACCCGCAGGGCCGATCCTAGCTTTTTGGTGGCCCTAATCAAGATTTAGTTTGGGGGCCTCACCACCTTGTGGATAAAACATTTTTGTGGTCCCCCTTTTGACATCAGTTAATTTCTTGCAATTGTATGCATTTTGCTATAGGGTGTAGAGAAAATGCTGTGGTTTTAAAGCACATTTTCTGCAATTCTACCCATTTTTCCATGGGGCGGAGAGAAAATCTTGCAGTTTTAAATTGAATTTCATGCAATTCTACTCATGCCATGGGGCGGACAGAACATTTTGTAGTTAAAAGCTAATTTCCTGCTATTCCCAAAATGTTGTGATGCGTGGATATAACATTTAGCCCTTTTAAAGCTCATTTCCTGCAATTCTGACTGTCATCACTGAAGTCATTTGTGGTGACGAGGCACACAAGGGTTGCTGTACAAAACAAAGTAATTACCGGTTTGATCGTCTCTAACCAATCAGAGTATCAAAGCTGGAGGTTAGGGCCCCTTGGCAAATGCCATGCATGATAATGTGTAAGGTGTAGATAACTGGCTAGACTAATTTACCAATTTGAACATTTTTCGCTGACATGGGCTAATTGAGTGACTGTCAGTGACTGACATTACAAGAGGAAAAACTGCTGATGCACTGCCAATTTCAAAATCGCATCTTATGTATTCTACCATTCTAACTCTCAACAGTAAATTGAGACCATGACTGAGTTCCTTTAAAGGCGGTTGGGGGCACCCTAGCGGCTTGGGTCCCTGCCGTTTATGCCCAGGGCCGGGACACATGGGTCCCTGTCGTTTATGCCCAGAGGGCTGCACACGCGCCCTTTCCTGCGCCCTTCTTGTGCCCCTGACAAAAATGTGAAACGCAATCCTAGCCCCTTGTCACAAACAGCAGTTATTTTAAAACTTCAAACTCCGCCACCTCGAGACGACCATAGCAGTAGTAACGACGCTAACATCGACCAAACCCAACTGACGGATCTCTTCTTTAATTTAGGAATAAAACTAAAACGATCACCCGCCTCATCCAGGTTCAGTTGTTCTCCTCCTGGTGGCGCGTATCCAATGTCTATACCGGTAGTTCTCCCCGGATCGTGTTACCCTGTAACTAGGGTTTCTTTGCGTTCTCAGTTGGCAGACTCGTCGTTCAGGAGCCGGCCGCCCCGCTGTATATCTAGCTCTCGCATGCCTGGTTCTCAGTCGCAGCTGCTACCAGCGCTTCTCCAAGGCGGCCCACTGCTCTCCCTCGGATTACTGCAGCTGGTTCTCGGCTGCTCCATGGTCGCGCTCTCCTTCTCAGCTCTCTCCCTCAGCAGCTCGCCACCCATCCGAAACTCATGCCCTTTCTGGGTCGGATCTTCAGTGAGTAGCCTCAGGTTTATTATTAACATCTCACACATAATTAATAAGATGGCAGTCATTTTTTTTGACTCCATATTCTTACACTATGATAGCTAGTCGACTATATCAACAGGTTGTGTAGTGCTTATCAATTATGCAACTGTTACCCAAATCACACTCTGGTTAGGGGATTAGATCATATCCACCAGAACCAAAAGACATGGCAGAGCGATGGACTATTTGTCAGCTGTCGTGTTCTGGTGTCATATCTAGATGCTGTTTAAGAGTCCAGTGGTATTGGGTGACTTGTGTGCTGACAAGTACATTATTATTAAGGGGTGACATATTGGTAGCCCCTACAGTTGGATACTAGCCCATTTATGAGTGAACTGGATTGGCGCACATACTGTACAGTTGAAGTCGGAAGTTTACATACACCTTAGCCAAATACATTTAAACTCAGTTTTTCACAATTCCTGACATTTAATCCTAAAAATTCCCTGTTTTAGGTCAATTAGGATCACCACTTTATTTTAAGAATGTGAAATGTCAGAATAATAGTAGAGAGAATGATTTATTTCAGCTTTTATTTCTTTCATCACATTCCCAGTGGGTCAGAAGTTTACGTGCACTCAATTAGTATTTGGTAGCATTGCCTTTAATTTGTTTAACTTGGGTCAAACATTTCGGGTGGCCTTCCACAAGCTTCCCACAATAAGTTGAGTGAATTTTGGCCCATTCCTCCTGACAGAGCTGGTGTAACGGAGTCAGGTTTGTAAGGCCTCCTTGCTCACACACGCTTTTTCAGTTCTGCCCACAAATTTTTTATGGTTGTGATTAAGTTCTTATAAAACAGGCAGTTTCTTATTGGAAAACACTGAACCAGAATTTGATATTGAATGTTTCTCGATCTAAGGTGTCCATCTTGGTCCGAGTCCGAAATGGCACCCTATTGAATAAATGGCACCCTATTGAATAAATGGCACCATATTGAGTAAATGTCACCCTATTTTCAATTTATCGCTTTACTTTTGACCAAGGCCCATAGAGCTTGCACTGTGTAGGGAATAGGGCCTATTCCTGACATATTGCAAACCCTATGTGCCCTGGTCAAAAGTAGTGCACTAAATTGGGACTAGGGTGCATTGTGGGGTGCAGCCTTGGTATTTCTCCATCTTGGTTCATTAAAAAAATGTAATGGAAAATAAAAGTGCAGGTTTCACTTTTATTTAGTTACCACATTATTTCCATGCACCTGCAGCAACTCAGATGTGCAAGTGCTTTTTAAAAAACATAGTAGTGTAATAAAAGGCCATAATGCATGTTGAGGACCCTCCTTGTTGCCTGAGACTAATCTCCTCCCCTCTCAGACACATTGATTCTGACCTGGTTTATGGAGAAACCTTATCGCTTCAACCACCCCCCAAACGTAAGGACATATTATAACACATTTTACAGAGGCCTAGTATGGATTCACTTATATAATCTGTGAAGCATCTATGTAGGCCTTATAAAGGGTATGCGAAGCCTTTAGAGTTGTTGTTCTTTTAATGTGGGACTGTGCATTGTGCAATGACTTTTGTGCATGTTTGGCAGACCACCTCTAAATCTCTTACACAGGATTTACATGATTGTCAAGCTTACTACAGCTGCTGCTCAGACAATACTATGGAGACTGCCAGGGTTGTCAAACCTCAAAATAATGGCCCTGTTAAGTCTTTATCAGTCCAGCCACTTTCACTGCCCACTTCCTTTGTAGTATTAGACTAAAAGTGTTTCAGAAGACTATTGGGCCTTTTCAACTTAATCAGAAACGACCACTGGAGAGAAATCAACCTTTTACAGACACTAATGTTACCACACACTAATGTAACCACACAGTACAATTTGTTTTTGTGTTCTTATGTGGTGGAAAACCCCTTCATACGGCAGTCCAATCTCAATATACAAAAGCTTTATTTCAGCATGCATTGGAAAACCAAATAAATTTGCTTTTTGTTTTCGCAGACATCTTATACAGAACAAAGATGGGTGGGGTGTTTCACATGCCATTCAAATGAGTCCAGTGCTTCTGCTTATCACCACAGATATTAGGTCTAGACAGAGACAAATCATATCAAGGACATGTCCACTCTCCCACATATCCTGGGATAACAGGAACCATGAACAATTGTTTTACAGAAAGTTAGAAACAGTTATAAAACAGACTACAAAAACTTACAGGTCATCTTGTAACAATCTTACAGAAATTAAGAGGAACAGGATTACCTATCTCTTCAAGCCATATAAGATAACAAATGACATTTTCCTCTTTGACACCACATTATACGGGTTTCACATTGATCTATAAGGGCTTGGGGTGTTGCTGTTGGCCTTTGTACAAGTCTGTTTTAATGTCCACTGGCAAATCACTCCTCACCAAAACACAGCAACTCACTCGGCATACATAGCTTTCCTGGAACATGGGTGGGTGTAAGGGAGATAAGGCCTATTGAGCAACTAACTCTCTAGTTATTGTTAGGAAGTGTGGCGCAATGGCCTACAAAGGAAGATCACTGCTTTAGTTCATTATGTCAGACAACGTTCACATAACCTTAGACAACATTCACACAACCCTAAACAACATCCACACACCATGTGTGACTGACCAGCTGGATTCGGTCTTATGTAGCAACGTTTAAAATTGTGTTTTTTACATTGGATAACAGTAGAGACTGCTAGAACATGGTATATCATACACTGCAGTTGAGGAACAATTGGAAAGTCATTCTGCTTTGAAAGTTGATCAACTTGTAACCTCACTTTAGAGAAAATGGCCCTTGAATGGAGAGCTCTTCTTAGTCTACACCCATTCAGCATCATTCACACCCTCTTAAGCTTTAGCCCAACCCAGCTCTTTAGATATTCACATGTGAGGCCGTGTACTAAACAACCAAAGATTTCAAGACTAAAGGCTGGTTTATACTACGGGTGTGTTCGTAAATTCAATCTGGACTGCCAGAGTGCCCTCTGGGCGTTCGTAAACTCAGCGTTGTCAGATTGTCCATTAGTAAATTCAAAGCGGTTAGCGTTCAGAGTGCACACTGGCCGCTCTGGCCGAGGAGTAGGGTTGATCCGAGCATTCGGACCTAACAACAGCAGTCAAGCACGCAAGCTAACTGGCTAACGTTGGCTAGCTGGCTAGCTACTTCCAGACACAAATGAGTGAACAGCTCACTCTTACCATTTTACTTGCTCTAGTAGAGCTGGTTAGGCTGTTTTCATGTTATCCAGAGCGTTAGTGACTGCTGGCAATAATTTATTACGCTTTTTTGCTAATGTTTACTGACACTGGCCATATTCAACGGGTGTTGAGCGTTTGTAAATTCGTCACATATTCTGCACTCTGACACACTCAGACGAGTGCTCTGAAAACAGAGTATATAGGCCAGAGCGAATTTACCAGCTACTTGAGAAACAGACACTCCTCAAGTCCTCAACTGGCAGCTTTATTAAATAGTACCCGCAAAACACTAGTCTCAACATCAACAGTGAAGAGGCGACTCTGGGATGCTGGCCTAAAGCTGCCAGTTGAGGACTTGTGAGGCGTCTGTTTCTCAAACTAGACACTCTAAAGTGCTTGTCCTCTTGCTCAGTTGTGCACCGGGGGCCTCCCACTCCTCTTTCTATTCTGGTTAGGGCCATTTTGCTCTGTTTTGTAAAGGGAGTAGTACACAGCGTCGTAGGGGATCTTCACTTTCTTGGCACTTTCTCTGTACGCCTATGTAGATATTCCATTAAAAATCAGTCGTTTCCAGCTACAATAGTCATTTACAACATTAACAATTGCCTCCCGGGTGGCGCAGTGGTTAAGGGCACTGTACTGCAGCGCCAGCTGTGCCATCAGAGACTCTGGGTTCGCGCCCAGGCTCTGTCGCCCGGGTTAGGGAGGGGTTGGCCGGTAGGGATGTCCTTGTCTCATCGCGCACCAGCGACTCCTGTGTCGGGCCGCGCTAACCAAGGTGTTTCCTCCGACACAATTGGTGCGGCTGGCTTCCGGGTTGGATGCGCGCTGTGTTGTGTATCGGAGGATGCATGACTTTCAATCTTCGTCTCTCCTGAGCCTGTACGGGAGTTGTAAGCGATGAAACAAGATAGTAGCTACTAAAAACAATTGGATAACACGAAATTGGGGAGAAAACGGGGTAAAATTCATATTAAAAAAAAAAACAATGTTTATACTGGGGCGGCAGTGTAGCCTAGTGGTAAGAGCATTGGACTAGTAACGAGCTGACAAGGTACAAATCTGTCGTTCTGCCCCTGAACAAGGCAGTTAACCCACTGTTCCTAGGCCTTCATTGAAAATAAGAATTTGTTCTTAACTGATTTGCCTAGTAAAATAAAGGTAAAATAAAAATAAATATAATGTATTTCTGAAAAGAATATCTCTAAAATTGCTTTTCTTTAGAAAAGAAAAGGACATTTCTAAGTGACCCCAAACTTTTGGGCGGTAGTGTATGTGACACGTGGTTGGGATACAACTGTGATATGTGGTTGTCTCACCTTTCCATCTTGATATGAATGCACGAGCTGTGGGTCGCTCTGGATGGGAGTGTCTGCTGAATGGCTAAATTGTAATATAAATGTAGTTCTATGTATGTATACTTATGTATATTATGTAGGGGAGGGGGGGGGGGTTACTGTCTGTGTATGCACATGGTATACAGTATGTAACATTGCGGATTTCTGTATCTGTTTTTCTTCTTCTTCTCCAGGTGATCCTGTCAGGGATCGTTGGCCTCACAACTTGGAGGAGACCCATGCTGCTGCTGGTAGGTCATATATCGCAGAACTGTTCTTTTTATACATGAGAGGGATCTGTACTTGCTTACTGTATGAGGGAACCGACCTAAGTACTGTATGAAGGCCAGGGGTATTCAACCATTTTTCCATATTTTTGTTTGAATATCTCTAGCAACAACAGAATAAACACATTTTGAATTAAGTACCTGCCAGTAGCGACTCCTGGTTGGCTAAGTAGGTGGGGGGGAGCAGAGTGCAGGCAGGTTTTTTCCAATTTCAACAGGCCACGCACATTGCTGTCAGGTGTATAAATTTGAGCACACAGCTGTGCAATCTCAATAGACCAACATTGGCAGTAGAATAGCCCTTACTGAAGAGCTCAGTGACTTTCAAGGTGGCAACGTCATAGGATACCACCTATCCAACCAGTCAGTTCATCACATTTTTCCCTGCTAGTGCTCCCTGGTCAACTGTAAGTGCTGTTATTGTGAAGTGGAAACATCTCGGAACAACAACGGCTCAGCCTCAAAGTGGTAGGTCACACAAGCTCACAGAACGGGACCAGATGCGTGTAGCGCGTAAAAATCATCTGTCTTCGGTTGCAACACTCATTACCAAGATCCAAATTGCCTCTGGAAGCAACGTCAGCACAATAACTATTAGTTGGGAGCTTCATGAAATGGGTTTCCATGGCCGAGCAGCTGCACACAAGCCTAAGGTCACCATGCGCAATGCAAAGCATTGGCTGGAGTGGTGCAAAGCTCGACGCCATTGGACTCTGGAGCAGTGGAAACGCTTTCTCTGGAGTGATGAAACACGCTTCACCATCTGGCAGTCAGATGCGACCTGCCCGAAAGCGTATTGGCAACTGTAAAGATTGGTGGAGTATGAATAATGGTCTGGGTGTTACGACTTCTAGAAGTAGTGGGTGGAGGAGCAGGCGCAGAGAGCAGGGTAGTTCGATACGTGGATATTTATTTCCAAACAACAGAGTGTTAGTCAACACCACACACAAGGGCGCATAAAGACCCAGTCCAAACAAACAGGACGAAACTGTTCGGAAAATAGAATCCACAAAATATACACACACCAATAACCGAAAAACAAGCCCGCACAAAAGCCGGCGGGCCTACCGGGTTTAAATAGCCCAAAACAAAAACCCAAACAAGAAACAGGTGAAACTAATCAGACAACACTAAATGAAACAGAAAAGGGGATCGGGGGCAGCTAGTAGGCCGGCGACGACAACCGCCGAGCACCGCCCGAACAGGAAGAGGCACCATCTTCGGCGGGATTCGTGACACCAGGGCTGTTTACCATGGTTTGGGCTAGGCCTCTTAGTTCCAGTGAAGGGACATTTTTGCGCAGCATACAATAAAATTCTGTGCTTCCAATTTTGTGGCAACAGTTTGGGAAAGGCCCTTTCCTGTTTCAGCATGGCAATGCCACTGTCTACAAAGTGAGGTCCATACAGAAATAATTTGTCAAGATTGGTGTGGAAGAACTTGACTGGCTGCACAGAGCCCTGACCTCAACCCATCAAACACCTTTGGGATGAATTGGAACGCCGACTGCGAGCCAGGCCTAGTCGCCCAACATCACTGCCAAACCTCACCATGCTCTTGTGGCTGAATTGAAGCAAGTCCCCACAGCAATGTTCCAACGTCTAGTGGAAAGCCTTCCCAGAAGAGTGGAGGCTATTATAGCACCAAAGGGGGGGTGCAACTCTATATTAATGCCCATGATTTTGACAAGCATTAGGCTAGACGCATTGAACACACACTATCCATACAACTCTATCAAGTATAGGTCTAATCAATGTAAACTGAATATTAATATGCCAATAATAATGATTTATTTAATTCATAGAGGGCTTTTAATTAGGTTGTAGACTAAATTACCTCATGCCTGTCATTGATTTCCACCACTAGCAACACCTCTTCTGGTTCCAGCTGCGTCAGTGTACTTGGCACAGAGCAATGGCGCGGAGTCTCATACCTTGGACAAAACATCCATAAATCATTTGACGGCATCCTGTGCTTGCACAGCATCAATGCTTCTTTTATGCAGGTGTGCAAAAAGAATGTCCACTGTGCTGGAACAAATCAAGGAAAAAAAGAAAATCCTTTAACATCGTCGAGAATCCCTTGGCTTCCCTGTCAGTGATGTTGTCAAAGTCATCAGAGGCTAGAGTGGTTTCTAAGCACTCCAATAGTTCACCTGTATTTTCATGCATGGTGTTTACAACACGGCTCTGGAAATTCCAGCCCGTCTGGGATGCGCGGGGGAGCCTGCGTACCACTGTGCTGTCCAACACATTTATTTTGTTGGATCGTAAGAAGCAGGTTGAGCGCCTCCTTAAATCTGAGAAAAATACACAAGCATGTGTCACGGCTGATGCTGCTTACTGCTTACCTTCTTACTAATGCCACCAGTTGAACCGCGCATCACGCTTTCCCCATCATATGTTTGACCAAAATGTTTTATCTTTTTCTGCTCCTTGCTCTGGAAAAAGTAGGCTCAGATTTTGAAGGAGAGCCCTGCTGATTGTGTCTGCATTAGGGCCTCCTTCCAATTTCGCAAATCCCCAATATCTCTCTTGCACAGTTTTGGCTGCATCAATGTAGCGGCAAATGATGGCAAGCATCACATAGGTTGTCTCATTTGCTTGTATGGCCATAAAGTCAGTGTTCTGTAACTCCTTTACAATGTGCCCTTGCATTGTGGAGAGCCTACAGTCTAGTAGCTCGTGGGACGTGCCTTTTAAAAAACAATAGCGGTGTCCAGTGATGACACAAAATCAATCAAGTCCCCTAAACACTCCTGGGTTCTCGAATACTTGTGTTTTATCTTGTCCCCTTAGTGTTAGCTCAAATGCACCAAAGAATTTGACTCGGTCAATTAGCTTAGACAAAATGTGGTAATTTTTTTTTCACAAAGTGTTGCGAGCTGGGCAGCCAAACAGCCATGCTTTATTTTCATACCAGGTCCACGATAAGGTTTGATTGAGCAATTGCTGGATGAAGATGTCTGGTTTATCAGGTCCCAAATGCTTTATTTGCAATTATTTGGAAGGGTCAGCCTTTCAAATTCTGTTTTTAGAAGTGATTCCACAGTGTTACGTGACAGAGCTGGTGTCACTGTTGCAGCCACCATAATGACACGGTTCGTTTATTACAAATCAAGTACAATTTGCTCTTTACCGCCATCTGTTGACTACCGGGAGATCCAGGAGATCTGAGCTCTAATTTCAACGCCACAGGACCATCCATTTGCTTTGTGCGGTTAAAATTAATGTGATGAAATCCTTCAATCTCATTGGTGCCGTCCTCCCTTATAGAAAATAGCTGGCAAAATAACCCAAGCACTGGGTGAACAGCCCATGTGCCCGGAGCTGCTGCTGGCAGAATAGTAAGTAACTGAACAGCTTTGTTTTGAACAATATTTTGTTTTTACAGGAAAATGTACACACATTTACCACACTTTTATGAGCATTAATCCATGAATTACGCTGAACAAAAATGTAATCGCAACAAGCAACCATTTCAAAGGTTTACTGAGTTACAGTTCATATAAGGAAATCAGTCAACTGAAATAAATTCATTAGGCCCTAATCTATGGATTTCACATGACTGGGAATACAGATATCCAACGGTTGGTCTCAGATACTGTACCTTGAAAAAAGGTAGATACTTGAATCAGAAAATCAGTCAGTATCTGGTGTGACCACCATCAGCTGCCTTATGCAGCACTGTTGATTGTGGCCTGTGGAATGTTGTCCGACTTCAATGACTGTGCGAAGTTACTGGATATTGGCGGGAACTGGAACACACTGTTGTACAGGTTGATCCAGAGCATCCCAACATGCTCAATGGGTGACATGTCTGGTGATATGCAGGCCATGGAAGAACTGGGACATTTTCTGCTTCCAGGAATTGTGTACAGATCCTTGTGACATGGATGCCGTGCATTGTTGCCTTATGCAGCACTGTTGATTGTGGCCTGTGGAATTTTGTCCTCATGCTGAAACATGAGGTGATGGCGTCAGATGAATGGCATAACAATGGGCCTCAGGATCTCGTCACAGTGTCTTGGTGCATTCAAATTGCCATCGATAAAATGCAACTGTGTTAGTTGTCCGTAGTTTATGCCTGCCAATGCCATAAACCTACCGCCTCCAAGCGGCTCTTTGTTCACAACGTTGACATCCGCAAACCACTCGCCCACACGACGCCATACAGGCTGTCTGCCATCTGCCCGGTACAGTTGAACCGGGTTTCATCCGTGAAGAGCACACTTCTCCAGCGTACCAGTAGCCGATGAAGAATAGTATTTGCCCACTGAATTCGGTTACGATGCCGAACTGCAGTCAGGTCAAGATCTTGGTGAGGACGACAAGTGTGTAGATGATACAGTTTCTGCAGGAGTTCTTCGGTGGTGCAAACCCACAGTTTCATCAGCTGTCTGGTCTCAGATCATCCGGAAGGTGAAGAAGCCAGATGTGGCGGCCCTGGGCTTGGCAGGGTTACACGTGGTCTGTAGTTGTGAAGCCGCTTGGGCGTACTGAAAATTCTCTAAATTGCAAGCTCCCTCAAAACTTCAGACATATGTGGCATTGTGTTGTGTGACAAAACTTCACATTTTAGAATGCCCTTTTATTGTCCCCAGCACAAGGTGCACCTGTGTAAATATAATTATTTTTTTAATCATCTTCTTGATATGCCAAACCTGTCAGGTGGATGGATTATCTTGGAAAAGGAGAGATTAACAGGGATGTAAACAAATTTCTGCATAGAATTGGAAGAAAAAAAACGTTTTGTGCGTATGGAAAATGTCTGATATTTTATTTCAGCTCATGAAAAATGAGACCAACACTACATGTTGCGTTTATATTTTTGTTCAGTGTATATATTTTTTGAAAAATCTGCTCATTTCATTTTTTTTCTGCCAAAGGTGAGGCGCCACCCCTAACGCCCTAATTAGCAGGTCGCCAATGATACCTACTACAGTAGAAAAGAGCAGAAAATATTATTTTTAATGATGTCAACTTTATTTATCAACTCCTAATATTGAGCTAATTACAGTCATTGGAGCATATTACACTCACTGAAGTATCTGACATAGAGTGGTTATTCCTTTAAAACTTGCGTCATACTGCAGCACAGCTTGCGGGCTGCCACAAAATTCTAACATGTCAGCCATTGTTGCCATTAATGCTATTTAGTGCTAGTTTGACCATCAGAGGGCATCTTTGAGAAGCATTTGACAGTTTTTAAATATTGACTGTTAGGGTGGCACATTTTGGGGGATATTCAGAGGTGGAACCTTTCCGTGGGAATTAATATTAATACCAGATAAATGTAGATGTTCTTTTAATTGGATATATATACAATATATAGAGACAGAAACAAACCTTTCACCTTATCATAAGTAGGCATAATTGCAAATGAGTAAGTCCTTCCAATATAATTTTTTTAACGAATTTAACTTTTAATGAAAAGTAAGAGAATATTGAATGATCCCCAATGATCCCCATCACATCTCCAAAAAACATTTGTAACATACCTCTGTAAAATGATAGTGTTTGAGCTAAAGCTTTGGTTGTCTTCCTCCCAGGCTTGCATGTCTTCTCCCTGGACCTCTTCAATGTCCACATCTTGAACATCAGACTCTGAGGCCTCATCTTCACTGTCACTTTCTAACCCTGTTGAGGATGGCTCGTTGTCAGGCTCAGAAAGCTTCAAATTTGCCCGGATGGCCCCCAATTTCTCAACCCTTTTGGTCAGCCTGTTGCATGCTTTGGTGTGTGTGTTCCCAAACAATGACCAGTTGCGCTCTGAGGCGGCTGATGTTGGTGGGAGGATGATGGAGGCAACAGGGGAAAGAGCCTCAGATCCACAAAGTCCCTTCCACCAGCTGGCTGATGAGATATGTTGGCACCACTGCCATATTGCATCTCCATCCCAAAGCCCTTGCTTGGAAGTGTACTTCCCCAGACTGCCAAGAAACGTGCCCTCATCCAGGCCAAGGTGGCGAGACACGGTAGTGATGACACCATAAGCCTTTTTGATCTCTACACCAGACAGGATGCTCTTGCCAGCATACTTGGGGTCCAACATGTACATTGCGGCGTGTTTGAGCTTCAGGCAGAAGTCTTCACGCTTTTTGATGCATTCCAGGACTGTAGAATTTGAACATCAGACAGGATGGGATTGTCTCCCTCAGTCTGTGCAATAGCCAAAGGTTTCAGGAGTTTCAGGCTGCTTACCACTCTCTCCCAAAATACATAATCCAGGAGGATCCTCTTGATGGGGCTGTCTATATCAGCAGACTGTGATATGGGCATTTCTTGGAGAGACTCCTTCCCCTCCAGGAGATGGTCAAACATGATGACAACACCACCCCAACGGGTGTTGCTGGGCAGCTTCAATGTGGTGCTCTTATTCTTCTCACTTTTCTTGGTGAGGTAGATTCCTGCTATAACTTGATGACCCTTCACATACCTAACCATTTCCTTGGCTCTTTTGTAGAGTGTATCCATTGTTTTCAGTGTCATGATGTCATTGAGGAGCAGATCCAATGAAAGAGCAGCACAGCCAATTGGTGTGATGTGAGGGTAGGACTCCTCCACTTTTGACCAAGCAGCCTTCATGTTCACAGCATTGTCTGTCACCAGTGGAAATACCTTCTGTGGTGCCTTCAGCTCATCTGCAATGTAGAGACCAGTGTGTCTGTTGTCCCATGTGTCTGTGCTTTTGTAGAATACTGGTTGAGGGGTGGAGATGTAGTTAATTATTCCTTACCCAAGAAACATTCGACCACCCATCAGAGATAATTGCAAAACAGTCTGCTTTCTCTATGATTTGCTTGACCTTCACTTGAACTCTACATCCAGAAAATGAGTAGATCAAGCATGTCTGGTTGGAGGGGTGTATACTGGGTCGAAGAATATTCAGAAATCTCTTCCAATACACATTGCCTGTGAGCATCAGAGGTGAACCAGTTGCATACACAGCTCGAGCAAGACATTCATCAGCATTTCTCTGACTACGTTCCTCCATTGAGTTAAAAAAAAATCTGATTCCAGGAGGACCATGAGCTGTTGCTATCGATGAGATGTCTGATTCATCATTTTCACCTCAAATGGAAGTAAAGGGACTTTTGTCAGAGGTTGTTTGTTGTAAGCGCTGTGGGCTCAATATCATCTCATTAGTGGGCAAGATCTTGAGAATCAGCTGTACATGTGAAGGAAGAGTGCACTGCACATGCAATGAAAGAATACACTGTGCATGCAGGGGGTTGCAATTCCATTTTCCATTCCATGTTTTCTTTTTTTTCTACTGTATTATTGACTGTATGTTTTGTTCATTCCATGTGTAACTCTGTGTTGTTGTATGTGTCGAACTGCTATGCTTTATCTTGGCCAGGATGCAGTTGCAAATGAGAACTTGTTCTCAACTACTAGCTTACCTGGTTAAATAAAGGTGAAATAAAACATTTTTTTTTAAAATTGGGGATAGTGTTACATGGAGTGGAACAGAGGAATTCAAGAGCAGACACAGACGAGGAGACTGGAATGAAGTAAACAAGGTATTTATTGAAACACAGGGAGAAGATGGAGTGCAGGTCAGGGGAAGCTCAGGCGGGTTGCAGGAAAACATATGCGGAGGCTGAGGCTGGAGCGAGAGGGGTTGGGACAGGGTAAGCAGGTCCGGAGGGGAATCCAAGGGACTAGTAGAGTGGGGAATCCAGGACATAGTTGCAGGATGACGAGACAGGGACCAGAGACATTTCGGGCAGAACTGTAGCAGAGAGGAAAACAGCGTCAGGCAAGGAAAACAGGCACATCAGGATCTGAATAGAAACAAATGGCTAGAAACATTTACTGATCAGAGATTATGTTCTGGCAGCGCGGAAGTTGCAGGGCTGAGTATTAGTAGAGGTCTTGATTATGGAACAGGTTGCAGCTGGTGGGGATCTGCTCTGACTCCAGCACACCTGTCACACACACACACACACACACACACACACACACACACACACACACACACACACACACACACACACACACACACACACACACACACACACACACACACACACACACACACACACACACACACACACACACACACACACACACACACACACACACACACACACACACACACACACACACACACACACACAATAACATACGCACTATATGGACTTAGTACTGTGGATATGTGGTAGTGGTGGGGTAGGGGCCTGAGGGCACACAGTGTGTTGTAAAATCTGTGAATGTATTGTAATGAGAGAGAGGAAAAGAGCACTGGGGGAGGCGGCAGGACAAGGAGATACAGGATGAGCAGTAGAGGGCGTTGCAGGAGCAGATGTGACAGATAGTTTAACTAAAATATGCCACAAAACCTAAAATTACCATGTATATCCCACAAAAAAAGGTTCACAGCTGTAAGCTAACTTTTTTGATGACATTTAGCAAAATTCCCAATTCTCTTGAAAGTGTTCGACTATATGGGATCTTTTTTTATTATTTATTTAGCTTAATTAATTTGATAAATATGATCGGGTTTCTATTCCATGAAAAACAAAAAATGTTTTTTTACTGTAGCTGTTTTTAGCACAACTTACTTATTGGCATAAAGGCCTACTTCAGTATACAGTGTATCATTCAATCATACAATAATTTGTGCATGTCAATCAATACAAGTCATCCATGTCTTTAAATACAGCCAAGCATTTTAGTTGTAAAACTAATAACATAGGGAGCGTAATAACAAAGGGAGCGTGAAAAAGCACCCGCAAGTTCCAGTCACGGCAAATGGCAAATACCTCTGCCTGCTGGTAAGCTTTCTTGACTTGACATACAGTGCATTCAGAAAGTATTCAGACCCCTTCCTTTTTTCCCACATTTTGTTATGTTACAGCCTTATTCTGAAATTGATATTTTTTTCTCATCAATCTACACACAATGGCAAAGCTAAAACAGGTTTTTAGAAATGTTTGCAAATGTATTCAAAATAAAAAACAGAAAGTATTTACATAAGTATTCAGACCCTTTGCTACGAGACTCGAAATTGAGCTCAGGTGCATCCTGTTTCCATTCATCATGCTTCAGATGTTTCTACAACTTGATTGGAGTCCACCAGTGGAAAATTCTATTGATTGGACATGATTTGGAAAGGCAAACACCTGTCTGAGCCCCTCAGCCCAGAGCCGCCAGAGCCCCTCAGCCCAGAGCCCCTCAGCCCAGAGCCGCCCCTGCCCCTCAGCCAAGAGCCCATGCCCCTCAGCCAAGAGCCCCTGCCCCTCAGCCAAGAGCTGCTGCCCCTCTGTCCCGAGCTGCGCCCCTCTGTCCCGAGCTGCCGCCCCTCTGTCCCGAGCATGCGCAGACAAGCTGGCAGGTGTAATTACGGACATATTCAATCAATCCTTATCCCAGTCTGCTGTTCCCACATGCTTCAAGAGGGCCACCATTTTTCCTGTTCCCAAGAAAGCTAAGGGAACTGAGCTAAAGGACTACCGCCCGGTAGCACTCACTTCCGTCATCATGAAGTGCTTTGAGAGACTAGTCAAGAACCATATCACCTCCACCCTACCTGACACCCTAGACCCACTACTATTTGCATACCGCCCCAATTGGTCCACAGATGACGCAATCACACTGCACACTGCCCTAACCCATCTGGACAAGAGGAATACCTATGTAAGAATGCTGTTCATCGACTACAGCTCAGCATTTAACACCATAGTACCCTCCAAACTCGTCATTAAGACCCTGGGTCTCGACCCCGCCCTGTGCAACTGGGTCCTGGACTTCCTGATTGGCCGCCCCCAGGGGGTGAGGGTAGGTAACAACATCTCCACCCCGCTGATCCTCAACACTGGGGCCCCACAAGTGTGCGTTCTCAACCCTTTCCTGTACTCCCTGTTCACCCATGACTGTGTGGCCATGCACGCCTCCAACTCAATAATCAAGTTTGCAGACGACACTGCAGTGGTAGGCTTGATTTACCAACGACAATGAGTCGGCCTACAGGGAGGAGGTGAGGGCCCTTGGAGAGTGGTGTCAGGAAAATAACCTCAAACTCAATGTCAACAAAACAAAGGAGATGATCGTGGACTTCAGAAAACAGCAGAGGGAGCAGCCCCCTATCCACATCGACCGGACAGTAGTGGAGAGGGTGGAAAGTGGTCCACCCACACAGACCCACACAGACAGCATGGTGAAGAAGGCGCAACAGCGCAACCTCGGGAGGCTGAAGAAAATCGTCTTGTCACCAAAAACACTCACAAACTTTTACAGATGCACAATCGAGAGCATCCTGTCAGGCTTTATCACCCCCTGGTACGGCAACTGCTCCGCCCACAACCACAAGGTTCTCCAGAGGGTAGTGAGGTCTGCACAATGCATCACCGGGGGCAAACTACCTGCCCTCCAGGAAACCTACACCACCCAATGTCACAGGAAGGCCAAAAAGATCATCAAGGACCCTAGCCACTGCCTGTTCACCCCGCTATCATCCAGAAGGCAAGGTCAGTACAGGTGCATCAAAGCGGGGACCGAGAGACTGAAAAACAGCTTCTATCTCAAGGCCATCAGACTGTTAAACAGCCATTACTAACATTGAGGGGCTGCTGCCAACATACTGACTCAACTCTAGCCACTTTAATAATGGAACAATTGATGTAATAAATGTATTACTAGCCACTTTAAACACGGCACTTTAAATAAAGTTTACATACCCTACATTACTCATCTCATATGTATATACTGTACTCTATACCATCTACTGCATCTTGCCTATGCCATTCGACCATCACTCATTCATATATTTTTATGTACATATTCTTATTCATTCCTTTACACTTGTGTGTATAAGGTAGTTGTTGTGAAATTGTTAGGTTAGATTACTTTTTAGATATTACTGCATGGTCGGAACTAGAAGCACAAGCATTTCGCTACATTCGCATTAACATCTGCTAACCATGTGTATGTGACAAATAACATTTGATTTGATATGAGTATCCGGATATCCTGCCGTTTGCACAGTTAGATGGTACAATGATTCTCTATGCTCTATGCTGTACTGCTTTTGCTTGTTTTATCACATAAACTGAAATTATGCAAACTATTCGAATTTTAGCTACCAGGAAATAGTGGAGCGATTTTTGCATAGTGCACCTTTAGTGCAACAGATTAACATCAATAATGTATCTTCAGACATAGCCTACCCCTTGGGGAACACTCTTATTAGTGTAAAGGGGGTCTTAAGTCTTAATCCCCTCAATTTGTTCATAACGTGACTTCAGGAAACTGGAAGAGTGAGTGTTCAGTTGGAACTGGGGAGTTGGCGCTTGCCTGAGAGTGAAATCTGGAGTCTGGCTGTCTGTCCTGCAAGCTGTGTATTTGTGTGTGTGTGTCCTGTGTGAGAGTGTGAGAGCGGACACATTGACTGAGTTAGTGACTGTATCCTCCCCGTCACAAAGAATACACAGAGCCCCACCTCTGACCTGAGTGATTTCCATGGCCGTGGTCACCAGACAGAAAGGGACAGACACAGAAAGACAGACAGCGGTCACCATGCGTCCCAGTCTTAGCTCCAGTATAAATACCCCTCTGCCTCACTGTGAGAGGCAGTGGGGGGCTGGATTTGGCCCATCCCCTCCCTTATGCCCGAGACCGCCAAGGCGACCGACACGATTTTGCTGCTTGAGGCACGCTTAAAATAGTCAGATCTTTTCTGAGAGCATCTATTTGTGTACGCTTTGAAAAGGGGTCATTTTCATATTGATTGACATATCCTTGGCTGTTCTGAATTACATGCACTATAAACCAACACCATCAAGTCAGTCTAATAGTAGTATAGTTAAATTACCCATTATATATTCCATGATGTCAGCTATTAACAAACAGGTATTGGTCTGTTTTCCCTCCTCGTCTTTTTTTCAATAACAGTGTTTATATGACTCATTTTTTCTGTCATCTTTTCTATATGTAATTTCATCTTGTGTTTTAATCATTCGTGTTTTATTTGTTTTTACCATTGAGGACCACTTTGAAAACAATAATTTTATGTGATTTCCTCTGGGAATACATTGTTTATCTTGTTGTACATTATATGTATTTTACCGAAATCAATTCAATACAATTACAGTGCCTTCAGAAAGTATTCACACCCCTTGACTTTTTCAACATTTTGTTGTGTTACAAAGTGGGATTCAAATGGATTTAATTGTATTTTTTGTCAACGATATACACAAAATACTCTTATGTCAAAGTGGAAGAAAAATTGTAATATCTATAAAACATTTATGAAAAATAAAACAATATTATATCTTGATTAGATAAGTATTCAACCCCCTGAGTCAATACATGTTAGAATCACCTTTTGGCAGCGGTTACAGGGTCTTTCTGGGTAAATCTCTAAGAGCTTTCCACACCTGGATTGTACAACATTTGTCCATTATTCTTTTCTAAATTCTTCAAGCTTTCTTAAATTGGCTGGTGATCATTGCTAGACAACCGTTTTCAGATCTTGTCATAGATTTTAAAGCAGATTCAAAGCAGATTCAAAGTCAAAACTGTCAAAACAAGTCAAAACTGTAACTCTGCCACTCAGGAACATTCACTGTTTTCTTGGCCAGCAACTCCAATGTAGATTTGGCCTTGTGTTTTAGGTTATTGTACAACTGAAAGGTAAATGCATCTACCACTGTCTGGTGGACAGCAGACTGAACCAGGTTTCCCTGAAGGATTTTGCCTATGCTTAGCTCCATTATATTTATTTTTTATCCTGAAAAGCTCCCTAGTCCTTAAGGATTACAAGCAAACCCAAAACATGATGCAGCCCACCACTATGCTTGAAGATATGGAGAGTGGTACTCAGTAATGTGTTGTATTGGATTTGCCCCAAACATAAGACTTTGTATTCAGGATAAAAAAGTGAATTGCTTTGCGACATTTTTTGCAGTATTATTTTAGTGCCTTGTTGCAAAGAGGATGCGTGTTTTGGAATATGTTTATTCTGTACAGGCTTCCTAACTACAATGTTGTTGATCCATCGTCAGTTTTCTCTGTTATTTTGGCTTCCCATAAGAAAGGGTTTGAAGATGTATTTCAGATTTTCAGTTTTAATTCATTTGTAAAAAATTAAAACATAATTCCACTTCGACATTAAGGGGTATTTTTTTAGACCAGTGGACCCAAAAAATCTAGTGTGTCCTTTTTAAATTCAGGCTATAACACAACAAAATGTGGAAAAAGTCTGGGGTGTGAAGGCACTATAAATGATCTTTCCAGTCAAGGCCAGCTATGAGAGCCTTTCTCTTTCGTCATAAACAGTTTTTCTCTCAACTTCCCTTTCTTCCCTCTCTCTATATTATGGTTCTGTATTATATGGGGATTTAGTTTTAATATGCTCTCTGATTTGGACTATTTTCCTATTAGGCTGTGTGATATGTTTTGCAAATATCTCCATTACTATTTCTCTCTCCCTCTCCTCTCTTTCCTCCCCCCACCATTTCCCTCTCCCAGGTGAATATGTTTGTGCTGTCGTCAGTGGTGTGTGTTCTTCTCAACCTGGCCGGCTTCATCCTCTGTTGTCAAGGAGCTCAGATGGTCTCCACCATAACCAACTGTCAACTGGTGAGACACACACACACACACGCAGACATCACCCACACACAGTCAGGCAGGCACGCACACACAGACCCACATGCATGCGCGCACAACACTGATTTGAAATGTGTGTAGGTGTTTGATTGGTCGAGTGTGTGTGCAGATGTGATGATGTTGTGTGTAGGTGTTTGATTATGGTGTGAGACAGACAATGATTGGGGATAAGTGGATCATGATTATCAGTGATCTATCTTCACATGTTTGTGTGTTGTTATTATAGGGGAGATTTAGATGTCTTAGGTGGCAGGCTGTATTCCTGTATTCATTCTCTCTCTCGCTTTCTCTCACGAACACACACACACACACACACACACACACACACACACACACACACACACACACACACACACACACACACACACACACACACACACACACACACACACACACACACACACAGCTTCCTGCATTCAGAAGGTATTCACACCCCTGGACTTTTTCCACGTTTTGTTGTTGCAGCTTGAATTTAAAATGTATCAAATGTAGATATTTTGTCACTGGCCTACACACAATACCCATAATGTCAAAGAGGAATTATGTTTTTTTTTTATGTTTACAAATGAATAAAAAATGAAAAGCTGAAATATATATATGCCATTTAGCAGACGCTTTTATGTCTTGAAAATAAATATTCAACCCCTTTGTTATGCCAAGCCTAAATAAGTTCAGGAGTAAAAGTGTGATTAACAAATCACAACAAATAATAAGTTGAATGGATTCACTCTATGTACAATAATACTGTTTAACATGATTTTTGAATTACTTCCTCATCTCTTTACTCCACCATACAATTATCTGCAAGGTCCCTCAGTCGAGCGGTGAATTTCAAACACAGATTCAACCACAAAGACCAGGGAGGTTATCCAATGCCTCACAAAGAAGGGTAGATTGGTAGATGGGGGAAAAAATAAATGAACTGACATTGAATATCCCTTTTAGCATGGTGAAGTTATTAATTACACTTTGGACGGTGTATCAATACACCAAGTCACTACAAAGATATAGGTGTCCTTCCTAACTCGGTTGCCGGAGAGGAAGGACACTATCTGATCTACCTGATGTCTCTTTCCCCTCTATTGGAGATGCTATCTCAACAATGTGACTTCTCTACATCCTAAGTAGTGCAGTACTGTTTGTTTAGGGAATAGGGTGCCATTTGGAACAGAAACCACGGCTGGTTCCAGTTCAAGGCATATCAACATGGTACATTTTATTAGCCTAGAAACTTGCCATCACACATTAGACGTGCAGGAACTTCTCCCACCCCTAAACGAACTTGAACACAAGCAGCGTATCAGACTGGAGCTGAGATCTGGACATTGACACACGCATACGCATGCACACAGACACAAACACAAAAGGTGTGACCATTGAACAAGTTGAACTCCTAGGAGTAACATTGGATAGTCAGTTATCATGGTAAAGCCATATTCACAAAGTTGTTGTGAAGATGGGTAGAGGTACAGTATGTCTGTTATAAAAATACATTCTGCATTTTTGACTCAAAGATCAAGTGTTCTAGTTGTTCGGGATCTGATCTTGTCCCATCTTGATTACTGTCCGGTAATATGGTCAGGTGCAGCTAAGAAAGACCTAGCAAAGCTGCAGCTGGTTCAAAACAAAGCAGCACGCTTTGCCCTTAACAAGCGCACACAAAACTAACCTCCACAACATGCATGTTCATCTTTCATGGTTGCGGGTTGAGGAGAAATGGACTTCTTCTAATCTTTTTAAGAAAAATGTGTTGAAAATGCCTACCCAATATTTGCATACACTTCAAACAGACACACCGTACATACCACACCAGACATGCCAAGGGTTTCTTCACTGTATCCAAACCAAAAACAGACTTACTGCGTTGCTCAGTTCTGTGTAGAGCCATGTAATCATGGAATGCTCTGCCACCAAAGGTTACTCAGGCAAAAAGCAGGTTAAGGCTTAAAGAAAAACACATTTTAAAAATCGTATTGGATCACAGCGCCTCTCCTCTTTCTAAAGATCTACACTGTTGGTCCCATGTTTCATAAGCTGAAATAAAATATCCCAGACATTTTCCAGACTCTCAAAAATATTATTTCGCTCAAATTTTGTGCACAAATTTGTTTACATACCTGTTAGTGAAAATGTCTCCTCAACCAAGATAATCCATCCACCTAACAGGTGTGTCATATCAAGTGTTATCTTGGCTGTGTGCTTAGGGTCGTTGTCCTGTTGGATGGTGAAACTTTGCCCCAGTCTGAGGTGCCAAAGAGTTCAATCGCCCCAGTCTTCATTCAGGCCAAAGAGTTCAAACTTGGTTTCATCAGACCAGAGAATCTTGTTTCTCCTGGTCTGAGTGTCCTTTAGGTGCCATTTGGCAAACTCCGAGCGGGCTGTTATGTGCATTTTACTGAGGAGTGGCTTCCGTCTGGTCACTCTACCAAAAAGTTCTGATTGGTGGAGTGATGCAGGGAAGGTTGTCCTTCTGGAGGGTTCTCCCATCTCCACAGAGGAACTCTGAAGCTCTTTCAGAGTGACCATCGGGTTCTTGGTAACCTCCCTCACCAATACCCTTTTCCCCCGATTGTTCAGTTTGGCCGGACAGCCTGCTCTAGGAAGAGTCGTGGTGGTTCCGAACGTCTTCCCTTTAAGATTGATGAAGGCCAATGTCTTCTTGGGGAACTTCAATGCTGCAGATATTTGTTGATAACCTTCCCCAGATATGTGCCTCGACACAATCCTGTCTCGGGGCTCTACGGACAATTCCTTCGACCACAGCTGGACTCCAATCAAGTTGTAGAAACATCTCAAGGATGATCAATGGAAACAGGATGCACCTGAGCTCAATCTTGTGTCTCATACCAAAGGGTCTGATTACTTATGTAAATAAGGTATTTCCGTTCTTTATTTTCAATATATGTGCAACATTTTCTAAAAACCTGTTTCGCTTCGTAATTCTGGGCTATTGTGTGTAGATTGATAAGGAAAATAAATAAATTGTCAATTTTAGAATAAGGCTGTAACGTAACAAAATGTGGAAAAAGTTAAGGGGTCTGAACACTTTCCGAATGCACTGTATATACATGTCACGCCCTGACCATAGTAAGCTGTCTATGTTGCTTGGGGCGTGATACTGACTAGGGTGGGTCATCTAGGTTTTTTGTATTTGTCTATGTTGGCCTGATATGGTTCCCAATCAGAGACAGCTGTTTATCGTTATCTCTGATTGGGGATCATATTTAGGTAGCCATTCCCTCATTTGTGTTTGTGGGATCTTGTCTACATTTAGTTGCTTGAGTACACAACAGTAGCGTCATGTTTCGTTTGGTTGGTTGTTTGTTGTTTTGTTCAGTGAGTTTCAGTTTATTAAAATTATGTTGAACTCTATGCACGCTGTGCCTTGGTCTAATCATTATAACGAGCGTGACAGAAGATCCCACCAAAAATGGACCAAGCAGCGTGTACAGGAGGAGTGGACTTGGGAGGAGATCCTGGATGGTAAAGAACCCTGGATGCAGGCCGGGAGTAATCGCCGTCCGAAGGAGGAGATAGAGGCAGCGAAAGTGGAACGGCGACGATACGAGGAGTTAGCTCAACGAAGCAAGCACGAGAGGCAGCCCCCCCAAAGAGGTTTGGGGGGGAACACGGGGAGATTGGCGGAGTCAGGGTTCAGACCTGAGCCAACTCCTTGAGCTTACCGTGGGGAGCGTGTGAACGGTCAGGCACCGTGTTATGCGGTGATGCGCACGGTGTCTCCAGTGCGCGTTCACAGCCCAGTGCACTTTGTTCCAGCTTCCCACAGTTGCCGTGCTAGAGTGGGCATTCAGCCAGGATGGATTTTGCTACGTTGGCCTAATATGGTTCCCAATCAGAGACAGCTGTTTATCGTTGTCTCTGATTGGGGATCATTTTTAGGTAGCCATTCCCTCATTTGTGTTTGTGGGATCTTGTCTACATTTAGTTGCCTCAGTGCACAACAGTAGCTTCACTTTTCGTTTGTTTGGTTGGTTGGTTGTTTTGTTTTGTTCAGTGAGTTTCGGTTTATTAAAATGATGTTGAACTCTACGCACGCTGTGCCTTGGTCTAATCATTATAATGAGCGTGACAATACAGTGCAAGTCAAAAGTTTGGGGACACCTACTCATTCCAGGGTTTTTCTTAATTTTTATATAATAATAGTATAATAATAGTGAAGACATCATAACTATGAAATACTACATGGAATCATGTAGTAACCCAAAAAGTGTTAAACAAATCAAGGTATGTTTTAGATTCTTCAAAGTAGCCACCCTTTCCTTTGAAGACAGCTTTGCACACACTTGGCATTTTCTCAACCAGCTTCACCTGAAATTATTTTCCAACAGTCTTGAAGGAGTTCCCACATATGCTGAGCACTTGTTTGGCTGCTTTTCCTTCACTCTGTGGTATAACTCATCCCAAATCATCTCAATTGGGTTGAGGTTGGGTGATTGTGGAGGCCAAGTCATCTGATGCAGCACTCCATCACTCTCCTTCTTGGTCAAATAGCCCTTACACAGCCTGGAGGTGTGTTGGATCATTGTCCTGTTGAAAAACAAATTATAGTCACACTAAGCGCAAACCAGATGGGATGGCATATTGCTGCAGAATGCTGTGGTAGCCATGTTGGTTAAGTGTGCCTTGAATTCTAAGCAAGTCTCTTATTCTTATTGGTGTCCTTTAGTAGTGGTTTCTTTGCAGCAAATTGTACCATGAAGGCCTGATTCACACAGTCTTCTCTGAACAGTTGATGTTGAGATGTGTCTGTTACTTGAACTCTGCGAAGCATTTATTTGGGCTGCAATTTCTGAGGCTGGTAACTCTAGTGAACCAATCCTCTGCAGCAGAGGTAACTCTGGGTCTTCCTTTCCTGTGGCGGTCCTCATGAGAGCCAGTTTCATCATGACGCTTGATATCGCTTTTAGCGACTGCAGTTGAAGAAACATTCAAAGTTCTTTACATTTTCCACATTGACTGACCTACATGTCGTAAAGTAATAATGGACTGTAATTTCTCTTTGCTTATTTGAGCTGTTTAGTCTTTTACCAAATAGGGCTGTCCTCTATATACCACCCCTACCTTGTCACAACACAACTGATTGGCTCAAACACATTAAGAAGGAAAGAAATTCCACAACTTTACTTTTAACAAGACACACCTGTTAATTAAAATGCATTCCAGGTGACTACCTCATGAAGCTGGTTGAGAGAATGCCAAGAGTGTGCAAAGGGTGGCTACTTTGAAGAATCTGAAATGTAAAATATATACACTGCTCAAAAAAATAAAGGGAACACTAAAATAACACATCCTAAATCTGAATGAATTAAATATTCTTATTAACTACTTTTTTCTTTACATAGTTGAATGTGCTGACAACAAAATCACACAAAAATTATCAATGGAAATCAAATTTATCAAATCAAATTTGTGGGGAGGTCTGGATTTGGAGTCACACTCAAAATTAAAGTGGAAAACCACACTACAGGGTGATCCAACTTTGATGTAATGTCCTTAAAACAAGTCAAAATTAGGCTCAGTAGTGTGTGTGGCCTCCACGTGCCTGTATGACTACACCACCTGGGCATGCTCCTGATGAGGTGGCAGATGGTCTCCTGAGGGATCTCCTCCCAGACCTGGACTAAAGCATCCGCCAACTCCTGGACAGTCTGTGGTGCAATGTGGCGTTGGTGGATGTAGCGAGACATGATGTCCCAGATGTGCTCAATTGGATTCAGGTCTGGGGAATGGATGGGCCAGTCCATAGCATCAACGCCTTCCTCTTGCAGGAACTGCTGACACACTCCAGCCCAATGAGGTCTAGCATTGTCTTGCATTAGGAGGAACCCAGGGCCAACCGCACCAGCATATGGTCTCACAAGGGGTCCGAGGATCTCATCTCGGTACCTAATGGCAGTCAGGCTACCTCTGGCGAGCACATGGAGGGCTGTGCGGTTCCCCCAAAGAAATGCCACCCCACACCATGACTGACCCTTCTCCAAACCGGTCATGCTGGAGGATGTTGCAGGCAGCAGAACGTTCTCCACGGCGTCTCCAGACTCTGTCACGTCTGTCACGTGCTCAGTGTGAACATGCTTTCATCTGTGAAGAGCACAGGGCGCCAGTGGCAAATTTGCCAATCTTGGTGTTCTCTGACAAATGCCAAACGTCCTGCACGGTGTTGGGCTGTAAGCACAACCCCCACCTGTGGACATCGGGCCCTCATACCACCTTCATGGAGTCTGTTTCTGACCGTTTGAGCAGACACATGCACATTTGTGGCAGCTGGAGGTCATTTTGCAGGGTTCTGGCAGTGCTCCTCCTGCTCCTCCTTGCACAAAGGCGGAGGTAGTCGTCCTGCTGCTGGGTTGTTGCCCTCCTACGGCCTACTCCACGTATCCTGATGTACTGGCCTGTCTCCTGGTAAACCTTCTTGCCACAGCTCGCATTGATGTGCCATCCTGGATGAGCTGCACTACCTGAGCCACTTGTGTGGGTTGTAGACTCCGTCTCATGCTACCACTAGAGTGAAAACACCGCCAGCATTCAAAAGTGACCAAAACATCAGCCAGGAAGCATAGGAACTGAGAAGTGGTCTGTGGTCACCACCTGCAGAACCACTCCTTTATTGGGGGTGTCTTGCTAATTGCCTATAATTTCCACCTGTTGTCTATTCCATTTGCACAACAGCATGTGACATTTATTGTCAATCAGTGTTGCTTCCTTAGTGGACAGTTTGATTTCACAGAAGTGTGATTGACTTGGAGTTACATTGTGTTGTTTAAGTGTTCCCTTTATTTTTTTGAGCAGTGTATATATTAGATATTTTTTGTAACCTTTATTTAACACTTGTTTGGTTACTACATTATTCCATATGTGTTATTTCATAGTTTTGATGTCTTCACTATTATTCTACAATGTAGAACATAGTAAAAAATATAGAAAAACCCTTGAATGAGTAGGTTGTCCAAACTTTTGACTGGTACTTTTGACCGGGACCACCCATACGTAGAATGTATGCACACATGACTGTAAGTCGCTTTGGATAAAAGCGTCTGTTAAATGGCATATATTATGTACATATAGTACAGTGCCTTCGGAAAGTATTCAGACCCCTTGATTTTTTCCGCATGTTGTTACGTTACAGCCTTTTACAAAATGGATTACATGTTTTTTTTTTATCTCAGCAATCTACACACAATAACCCAGAATGACAAAGCTAAACCCTGTAAAAAACAATTGGGGGCAAATGTTAAAAATAAAAAAACAGAAATACTTTGTTTTCTTAAGTATTCAGACCCTTCACTGTGAGACTCGAAATTGAGCTCAGGTGCATCCTTTTTCCATTGATCATACAACTTGATTGGAGTCCACCTGTGGTAAATTCAATTGATTGGACATGATTTGGAAGGCACACACACCTGTCTATGCAAGGTCCCTCAGTTGACAGTGCATGTCAGAGCAAAAACCAAGCCATGAGGTTGAAGGATTGTGTCGATGCACAGATTGACATCGGAAGTTTACATACACCTTAGCCAAATACATTTAAACTCAGTTTTTCACAATTCCTGATATTTAATCCTAGTGAAAATTCTCTCTCTTAGAGTCACCACTTTATTTTAAGAATGTGAAATGTCAGAATAATAGTAGAGAGAATGATTTATTTCAGCTTTTATTTCTTTCATCACATTCCCAGTGGATCAGAATTTTACATACACTCAATTAGTATTTGGTAGCATTGCCTTTAAATTGTTTAACTTGGGTTAAACATTTCAGGTAGCCTTCCTCAAGCTTCCTACAATTACGTTGGGTGAATTTTGTCCCATTCCTCCTGACAGAGCTAGTGTAACTGAGTCAGGTTTGTAGGCCTACTTGCTGGCACATGCTTTTTCAGTTCTGCCCACAAATGTTCTATAGGATAGGGCTTTGTGATGGCCACTGTAATACCTTGACATTGTTGTCCTTAAGCCATTTTGCCACAACTTTGGAAGTATGCTTGGGGTCATTGTCCATTTGGAAGACCCATTTGCAACTACGTTTTAACTTCCTGACTGATGTCTTGAGATGTTGCTTCAATATATCCACATCATTTTGATTCCTCATGATGTCGTCTATATTGTGAAGTGCACCAGTCTCTCCTGCAGCAAAGCACCCCCACAACATGATGCTTACCACCCCTGTTCTTCACGGTTGGGATGGTGTTCTTCGGTTTGCAAGCCTCCCCCGTCTTCCTCCAAACATAACGATGGTCATTATGGCCAAACAGTTCTATTGTTGTTTCATCAAACCACAGGAAATTTCTCCAAAAAGTACGATCTTTGTCCCCGTGTGCATTTGCAAACCGTAGTCTGGCTTTTTTTATGGCTGTTTTGGAGCAGTGGCTTCTTCCTTGCCCAGCGGCCTTTCAGGTTATGTCAATATAGGTCCTGTTTTACTGTGGATATAGATACTTTTGTATGTGTTTCCTCCAGCATCTTCACAAGGTCCTTTGCTGTTGTTCTGGGATATATTTGCAATTTTTAACAACAAAGTATGTTCATCTCTAGGAGACAGAACGCCTCGCCTTCCTGAGCGGTATGACGGCTGCGTGGTCCCATGGTGTTTATACTTGCGTACTATTGTTTGTACAGATGAATGTGGTACCTTCAGGCGTTTGGAAATTGCTCCCACGGATGATCCAGACTTGTGGAGGTCTACAATTCTTTTTATGAGGTCTGTGCTGATTTCTTTAGATTTTCTCATGATGTCAAGCACAGAGGCACTGAGTTTGAAGTTAGGCCTTAAAATACATCCAAAGGTAAACCTCCAATTGACTCAATAGATTTCTATTAGCCTATCAGATGCTTCTAAAGCCATCACATAATTTTCTGGAATTTTCCAAGCTGTTTAAAAGCACAGTCAACTTAGTGTATGTAAACTTCTGACCTACTAGAATAGTGATACAGTGAATTATAAGACAAATAATCTGTCTGTAAACAATTGTTGGAAAAATTACTTGTGTCATGCACACAGTAGATGTCCTAACTGACCAGAACTGTAGTTTGTTAACAAGAAATCTGTGGAGTGGTTGAAAAACATGTTTTAATGTCTCCAACCTAAGTGTAGGTAAACTTTCGACTTCAACTGGTTAAATTGTGAGAGTTTTTGAGTAATGGAGTCTCCCGTCCAGAACACCTGCTCCTCAAATCTGTTGTTACTTTCACTAAACCCTGACCCCTTCGCTTACCCTAACCTTAACCTTACCGTAATAATTTTAAATGTCAACTTCAATGGGGTAGGGACGTCCCAAGGATCCCGGATAGCAAGGACCCTTTCATTGACCTGGAGGGAGGGAGGGAGGGCGATGAAAATGTACATGCCTGAAGGTAAAATATGTCTTGCTCTCACTCTGTTGATGTCTCTCTCTTCAGTTTCCCTCTTTGCCCTATTTCTCTCTCAATCCCTTCCTCCCTCCTTACTTTCCTCTGGTTGAAAGTGTTAACATTCTTAGAATAGGTTGGGATTGGCATGCCAACATGTCAAACAAAGTCTGTTTGTTTTTGACATTTCTTAGACCTGGTCTGTTGTGTGTTTCAGAGTGAGTCTAACGGCCATGTATCTGTTGTGTTTTATGTGTTTCAGTGTGAGTCTAAACGCCATGCATCTCTTGTGTGTTTCAGAGTGAGGTGGGAGATGTGTGTAACTGCTGTCCTCAAACCCCCACTGCCAAGTGTCCTGAGGACAAACTACTCAAACTCTACCCTGGACACTCCTGTAGTACCATGAGGGTCCTACTCAAGGTGTGTATGTGTTAGTGTGTGCATACCATGTGTGTGAGAGAATTTATGTTCATTGCATAGAGTTGTCCAGAGATCGCAACATGGTATCTGTCCCATTATGGCATCTGGGCAGCGCCACTGAGTCCATCTCCATTTGTTTTATTCTACTACTTCTATGAGTTGGTTAACAACCTGATAGAGGGTGCATACTGCCACCTGGAGTGTGTTGCTAGAAAAGGTTTGAAGCCAAGTTTGGCGATTAACTGCCACCTTCAGTAATGGAATGTTTGCTCACAAGTATAATTCATTGTCTGATCCCTCCTGATGATCTTGATGGAATTACGTGATCCTTACTTAACCCTTAGGAATTCCCACCCAGGTGGCTACTTAACCTTTCACACGTACCAACAAATGGGTGTGATCATTCTACAGTGGTCACTGCAGCTTACGCTCAAACTGGTGTGATTAGAACGCTTATTTAGAAAGTCCAGTTTCGATTTACGCAACAGTCAGCATTTAAGCTAGCCACACTGTTTATTCACAGAAACATTTTGCACAAACACAGTCCTTACAAAGTTATGTCCTGAACGTGCCAAGTTTATTTTTGGATGCAATGTTCAGACATTCACAGAAGTAAAGAAAATTGAAAATGTAGGCTACGTTAGTCCTAGCACTAACTGAGGAAAGATTGACATAACACAAGCAGTCATATTTAGATAACTCTCGACTGTCAGAAACCACAATATGAATTAGCTAATAGCAATTACTATTTATATTTCATCACATCATGGGTGAGCTTATCGAAATAAAATAAAAATATATAAAGTGTATATATATATTTTTTTATTTATTTACCGTAATTGCTGGACTATTAAGCACACCTGAATATAAACCGCACCCACTGAATTATAAAAAAATATGTATTTTGTACATAAATAAGCCGCACATGTCTATAAGCCGCAGGTGCCTACCGGTATATTGAAACAAATTAACTTTACACAGCCTTTAAACGAAACATGGCTTGTAAATCAAAAATAAATAGGCTTTAACGAAACATGGCTTGTAACAAAAATTTAAACAGTAGCCTACCAAGAAAGCCATTGGTCACTATCTTCCTCCTCCTATGCACTGAAACCACTGAAGTCATCTCCTTCGGTATTGGAGTTGAATAGCCTCAGAATTGCTTCATCCGATGTTGGATCGTTTTCATTGTCGCTCTCGTCACTTTCATCAGGATGCAAATACCCCGCTGAGCTCATGCTGCCCCTTCAACACGCAGCAGTCCAGCCTTTCGAAACCCGTTGATGATAGTGGATTTTTTGACAATGCTCCACGCTGTCAGGACCCACTGGCAGACTTGACCATAAGTTGCTCTTCACATGCAAAGGATTTCTCGACACAGTAGCTTACTATCTTGTCTCATCGCTACAACTCCCGTACGGGCTCGGTAGAGACGAAGGTTGAAAGTCATGCGTCCTCCGATACACAACCCAACCAAGCCGCACTGCCTCTTAACATAGCGTGCATCCAACCCGGAAGCCAGCCGCACCAATGTGTCGGAGGAAACACCGTGCACCTGGCAACCTTGGTACTGCGCCCGGCCCGCCACAGGAGTCGCTGATGCGCGATGAGTCAAGGATGTCCCTACCAGCCCTCCCTAACCCGGACGACGCTGGGCCAATTTGCGTCGCCCCACGGACCTCACGGTCACGGACAGTTGCGACAGAGCCTGGGCGCGAACGCAGAGTCTCTGGTAGCACCGCTGGCGCTGCGGTACAGCACCCTTAACCACTGCGCCACCCGGGAGGCCATTGATCGAAATAATTGAGTAAAACACTTCTAGAAATCGAAAGTAATTCGATAAGGGTTAGTTTGTGCGCGCCGCCATGTTAGTTTTTTCGCGTCAACCAAAGATAATAAGAGGAGAAAAGATGAGTTTGGTCTGTTTGCAGTAAGCATGTTGAAGGGGGTGTGTCGTCTATGATCATTCACTTCCCTTCATTCACTTCCGGAAGTTTACCCTTAACCTCATTATAAAATATTTGGTCTGACAGATGTTTCCGTGACACCCAGAATTCATTGAATTCAACAAGCATAGTGCCACAAAAATAGCAAATAGCTTAGCATTAGCTCATTATAATCAGTACAACCTTCAAAAAAGTATTTTACACACATCCATTATAATCTATGCAATATATTTCTGTTTATTGACAGAAACATTATGCATATATATATATATATATATATATATATATACATGCATAATGTTTCTGTATATATATATATATATATATATATATATATATATATATATATATATATATATATATATATATATATATATATATATATGTTTCTGTATTTCTGTATTCTGTATTTTCTGTTTGTGGGGTGGTTTACTGAATGCTAAGGTAGAAATGACAAACAGGAAATAAGGCGCTTGCTTTGATAGGAACACGCACATATGTCCAAATGTATTATTTGTAAGGAAAAAACAAGGAAGGCAATACAAGCGCCAGTCTTAAAATGTGCCAGTTCGTGTAAGACTGTGCAAATGTCTGCATACTTGATCTGCGGAAACATTTGTGAAGTGTGTGGGCTCTCCTCGAAGAGAGAAGTTTGTCCAGCTCAGTATGCACACATGACTGTAAGTCGCTTTGGATAAAAGCGTCTGCTAAATGGCATATATTATTATTATTATTATTATTATTATATTATAAAGCCTCAAACATAAATTGTCCGCAATGCTGAAATGGGCTACTTCTATGTGAATTAATGAGGAGGTGAAACACACCTCAATTAAGGTGTTGTTAGAAACTGAAACTTGTTCGAAAATAATTTTAAATTTAAAAGTTGAAACATAGATAATTAGCAAGCAGCACGTGTTAACTGTCCTGTTTACGTAACAATCACATTTTGGAACAGTGAGTGCATTCTGTCATCACGTGCATAGAGATATTTTGAACTCATGTGTGAAAAGGTTAAAAATGGCGAAAGTGCTCAAAGGCACTGTTAAAACGGGGTTTTGGGCACTAGAGCCCTCTATACAACTCTGTGGTTCCTTATGGTAGTCTTTAACCATAAAGCAAGTTAAGATGGTTATTGGTGTTTGTGGGGTGGTTTAACCCAAACTGTTTCTCGTCTGTCCGTGTTTCCAGAAGGTTCTGTTTGCGCTATGTGCTCTGAATGCTCTGACCACTGCAGTGTGTCTGGTGGCTGCTGCCTTCCGATACCTACAGGTCTTCACCACCAGAAGACCATGTATGGTAAGACTACCACATGTACTCTATCACAACCATTCACAGGGCCTGAGAACCCCCAGCAACATTCATGTAGGTTAGAATCTGCACCACGTCCAATCACATAACCAAATAATCTCCATATCAGAGTGTGTGAGCAGAGTTGAGTGGTTGGAAATCCCGCTCATGCTGTGCTTGTGCACCACTCCAGTGCTCCACAGCACTCACAGGTTAAACAACTGCAGCTCTGAATTCACTCCATTCATTAAAATCACAATTTAACCGACACCCATTTGGCGGGTATCCCTTTTCCATCTATTTTTGTGACTACCTGGTCGTACCGTTTGGTTTGGAATTATTGAAACCAAACCAAATGATTTGAATGAAAAGTATTTTAATAAACATGAAAAGGTGAATGTAAGAAGCGCTTATATTTTCAAATAGGCTACGTGTCATATTTAACAGCATATAAACTCTTTAAATAGGTCAGGAGCCAGACAGGGAGCCTAAGAAGGAACGAAAATGTATTTTTCAGGCTATATTATTTCAATTATTTCAAGGCTATAGCCTACAAAGAAATACATTGTGAATCATTTGCGAGTGCGACACTAGGCTGGTAGGGACATAAAGCGCTCAGCATTAATCAACATTTAGTTGCATTAAATCATTATAGTTTATAAATTGAGCATATTGGCTGTGACTTACTTAGAATGAAATACAAATTAAATGAAAAATGCCTTAGGCTTAGTCTACAGTGGCTTTGCATTCATTTTTAGAAACACGAGTTTGGCCAAAGTCTGTGGCTTCAGGCTCATGCGATGGTGCCTGGAGAACAGGCCAGCATTGGAGAGGACACACTTTCCAGGCTAGGCAGAGATGCAGCGTTCTTTATTTTCATTTTCTATAGGTAGGCCTAAAGGTTTTTAGACAAAATAACCCAATCAAAACTGAAAGCTCTTTTAAGTGTGAATATGCCAGGCCTATTGGGCCAAAATATGGCTTACTGTATAGAACAAAAATGAACAAAAAGTTTAATAGATCAGATTTTTTGTTTATAATTACTTTGCTACAATGTCACACTTAGTTATCTACCCACCTCGTTTCTTTCTTTTAGCATGTTCACGTAGTAAGTACACCATCATGCTTTCCGCATATGTGTATTTTCAGATTCCACAATGATTCTTTAATGATTCTTTCACTGCACTCCCTCTCTTGCTATTGGTCCTCGTCTTTGTAAATTACCTTGATTTTGCACCTGTGTGTTTTATCAAATTCTTTGTGAAAATATTTATCGAACTCCATGACAGTAGCTAAAGCAAGGGGCTATAGCAGCACAGAAGTAGACTACAAATACATGCTGGGCCAGGCATGCCCTGAACTCGTGAAGTGAGCACAGCGAAGTCCGATGCTCAAACTTTTGTGAATCTCGCTCTGTGCTCCTGTCAAATTGGGCATACTGCTCCTCGGTCCGCTCCAGCTCCACTCCGCTCACATTCTCTGCTCCATATTGACCAATGCTTTTTTAATTTGTCAACACTACAGGTGCATCTCAATAAAGGGGCTTATCTCCCCCCTCTATTAGGATGATCCCAGGCCAATTGCAGAGGAGGTGGAGGAGCCAACTATTATCCCTGACCCGGATGAGTTTGTCCCCCCTGCCCCTCCCCCCTCCTACTTTTCAACCTTCTACTCCTACACACCACGGCTGGCTCGCAGGATGTTTGGGGACAGTGTGACACCACTACCTCATATCTATGGTGCCAGGATTAAAGGAGTAGAGGTGTTCAGTCCTTTAGACCCACCCCCTCCCTACGAAGCTGTTACTGGAGGCTCCGCCCTGGCCAGCGCAACACAGGTACTTACAGCAGATTACATTTATATAATTTTATGGGTACCCTGAAAGTAGACTATGGATTTAGATAATCATTTAGTTACAGCTTAACATTAGCATTGTTTATTGCAAAACAATGGGAATGGCTGGCCCCCATCCAGTCAGCATGCTCCAAGTTGTATTCCAACAAAAACTCAGTAACTTCAAATCAAGTAATGCAGCAATGTGATACCTTTGAGTTGTAAATGCTTTGTATTGATAGTTGCAAGGTTGGAGTCAATTTGGAATTTCTGAGTTCAATTCAAACAATGCACTTAAAATTGAATTGGCCATACCCCCATAAAGAAGCAGAATTTTAATTGAATGAATTAGAATGGAATTCAAACCAATTCAAACCATGGAGCATGAAAGTTTGGTTCATTTGACAATTATTTTATCAAAAGGATATGCAACATATTAATGCAAAGACTACACATACTATTTAAAATATTAGTTTTGAATTATTCCACACTGAATTCAAAATGAGTTAAATATATTTTTTATAAAAAAAGTGAAAAGTTTTAGCAAATTTATTGGAACTAAAATACAGATTTAATTTACATGCATTATCAGTCAAAAGTATGGACACACCTACTGATGTAAGGGTTTTTCTTTATTTTTTACTATGTTCTACATTTTAGAATAATATTGAAAACATACAAACTATGAAATAACACATATGGAATCATGTAGTAACCAGGCCAGGTCATCTGATGCAGCACTCCATCACTCTCATTGGTCAATTAGCCCCTTACACAGCCTGGAGGTGTGTTCGGTCATTGTCCTGTTGAAAAACAAATGATTGCCCCACTAAGCGCAAACCAGGTGGGATGGCGTATTTGCTGCAGAATGCTGTGGTATCCATGCTGGTTAAGTGTGCCTTGAATTCTAAATAAATCACTGACAGTGTCACCAGCAAAGCACCCCCACACCATCACCTCCTTCTCCATGCTTCAGGGTGGGAACCACACATGCGGAGATCATCCGTTCACCTACTCTGCATCTCACAAAGACACAGAGGTTGGACTCATCAGACCAAAGGACAGATTTCCAACAGTCTAATGCCCATTACTTGTATTTTTTGGCCCAAGCAAGTCTCTTCTTATTATTGGTGTCCTTCATTCAGTAGTGGTTTCTCTGCAGCAATTGGACCATGAAGGCCTGATTCACGCAGTCTCCTCTAAACAGTTGATGTTGAGATGTGTCTGTTACTTGAACTCTGTAAAGCATTTATTTGGGCTGCAATTTCTGAGGCTGGTAAACTCTAATGAACTTATCCTCTGCAGCCTGTGGCGGTCCTCATGAGAGACAGTTTGCTTTGTTTTTTGCGCAGGATGTACACACTCCAATAGTTTCTTATTCACAATTTGACAAACACTTGATAATGCCACGAATTTCCCAGCAGCATTCCATTTGTGGCCATAATGCACCCTAAAAAATGCCTTTTGCGGACCGGAGTGCTGCGTTGTGTCCTTCTCCCTGAGTGTGCTACGCAATCCGAAGCGTCTCTCACTCACACTGCTCTCCGTCAGGTGATCGGGGACGCAACTGCGTGCATACTGAAAATATTGGAAGAACTGTCAACCAAAAGATGAGTATGCCTAACAAACAGAAAAAGCACTAGTCTATGTCAATCTACTCTCCCTCGTAGTACAAAAGTCGATCTATTCTATGCAATAAATAAATATTCCAAACATAGTCTGGGACAGTTGAGGGATGCGATGGATCCCAAATTAATACAATCACTAGCATTAAAAAAAACAGTTTTATACAATGTGGCTGACGCAACAGATCAGAACAATTATCTGAAAATGTTGATAATCTGTTAGGCTATTTCTTCGCATTATAAGCGCAGCAATGCGCTCATGCTCGTAGGCTGTAATCGGAAACACCATTATCAAAAGTGATCACAAATTATGTATGTAATGCTTTTATTATAAATGTGCATTTTTATGGTGATAATCATCTTCCCCAAAATTGAAACTCCCGCGCTGCTTATATATGTCAGTTAGGCTCCATACCCTTGTAAAGCGGATTAATGTGCTTAATTTAAAAGTTATTTGGCCACTTTAGTTGTGAAGGCATTGTTTCATTCACAAGTGATAATATATGATTCACAAGTGATAGGCTAATATTCTCACCGTTCAGAATAGTCTTGATTTCATCTTGTCTTTACATATACTAAATAGTATATGTGTGACATTTGTTTAGATTTAGAATGGACCATTATCATGCACCTGTATCGAAACAGGGGCAGCGGAAAAAATACATGTCATCTATGCACTTCCAGTTGAAGTCAGAAGTTTACATACACTTAGGTTGGAGACATTAAAACATGTTTTTCAACCACTCCACAAATTTCTGGTTAACAAACTATAGTTTTGGCAAGTCGGTTTGGACATCTACTGTGTGCATGACATAAGTCATTTTTCCAACAATTGCTTACAGACAGATTATTTCACTTAAAATTCATCGTATCACAATTTCAGTGGGTCTGAAGTTTAGATACACTAAGTTGACTGTGCCTTTAAACAGCTTGGAAAATTCCAGAACATTCCATTCAAGGGTTTTTCTTTAGAAGCTTCTTAGAGGCTAATTGACATAATTTGAGTCAATTGGAGGTGTACCTGTGGATGTATTTCAGGGCCTTCCTTCAAACTCAGTGTCTCTTTGCTTGACATCATGGGAAAATCTAGACCTCAGGAAATGAGTTGTAGATCTCCACAAGTCTGGTTCATCATTGGGAGAAATTTCCAAATGCCTGAAGGTACCACGTTCATCTGTACAAACAATAGTGTGCAGGTATAAACCCCATGGGACCACACAGCCATCATACCACTCAGGAAGGAAGACGCATTCTTTCTCCTTGAGATGAACGTACTTCGGTGCAAAAGGTGCAAATCAATCCCAGACCAACAGCAAAGGACCTTGTGAAGATGCTGGAGGGAACAGGTACAAAAGAATCTCTATCCACAGTAAAACAAGTCCTATATCGACATAACCTGAACAGCCGCTCAGCAAGGAAGAAGCCACTGCTCCAAAACCGTCATAAAAAAAGCCAGACTACGGTTTGCAAATGCACATGGGGACAAAGGTTGTACTTTTTGGAGAAATGTCCTCTGGGCTGATGAAACAAAAATAGAACTGTTTGGCCATAATGACCATCGATATGTTTGGGGGAAAAAGGGGGAAGCTTGCAAGCTAAAGAACACCATCCCAACCGTGAAGCATGGGGTTGGCAGTAACATGTTGTGGAGGTGCTTTGCTGCAGGTGGGACTGGTACACTTCACAAAATAGATGGCATCATTAGGAGGGGAAATTATGTGGATATATTGAAGCAACATCTCAAGACATTAGTCGGGAAGTTAAAGCTTGGTCGCAAATTTATTTATTTTTCACCTCTATTTAACTAGGCAAGTCAGTTAAGAACAAATTCTTATTTTCAATGACGGAATAGGAACAGTGGGTTAACTGCCTGTTCAGCGGCAGAACAACAGATTTGTACCTTGTCAGCTCGGGGATTTGAACTTTCCGGTTACTAGTCCAATGCTCTAACCACGAGGCTACCCTGTGGTTAGTGGCCATCACAAAGCCCTTAACCTCAACCCTACAGAAAATGTGTGGGTAGAACTGAAAAGGCTTGTACGAGCAATGAGGCCTACAAACCTGACTCAGCTACACCATCTCTATCAGGAGGAATGGGCCAAAATTCACCCAACTTATTGTGGGAAGCTTGTGGAAGGCTACCCGAAACGTTTGACGCAAGTTAACTAATTTAAAGGCAATGCTACCAAATACTAAGTGAGTGTATATAAACTTCTGACCCACTGGGAATGTGATGAAAGAAAGAAATAAATTCTCTCTACTATTATTCTGACATTTCACATTCTTAAAATAAAATGGTGATCCTAATTGACCTAAAACAGGGAATTTTTACTAGGATTAAATGTCAGGAATTGTGAAAATCTGAGTTTAAATGTATTTGGTTAAGGGGTATGAAAACTAAGGGGTATGACTTCAACTGTAAATAGCGAATGGAAGATGCTTTCCCCTGTGGTTTATTATCATGCCAGCCAAATAGGCTAAACTCCTGTGGTAAATATCAGCAATATGCTTAATATTAGGAAAGGTGAGAAATAAATATAGTAGGCCTAGCCTATAGAACGATCATGGGATCCTCCTCTTTTTATTAGTGGCCATCAGTCTGTTTTTTCCTGCGATTGCATAGCCTATAGAAATGTTGCGCAACTTGAGCTCTCATAAAGTGTTTGATTACATTTTCATAAATACTTGTATTAGATGTCAGAATGATTAGAAGGGCAATATAATGCTGAGTACAAGGCAAGTTAGCAAGTTTGGTAGGCTACTATTTACCAACAGCATCAGAGCTTGGAGAATCCTAATTATGGTGACTAAACGGTCATGTGGAATTTGACTGTCTTCATGGCTTGTGACCGATGGTTTGGTGGTAATACGGTCACCGCAACAACCCTCCTAAAGATATTTCAGCTTTTGATTTTTTTGTTTTGTAAAAATGTAAAATAAAAACATTTCTACTTTGACATTATGGGATATTACATTCAGACTGTAACAATAAAATGTGGAAAAAAATCAATATTGAATATTTTCTGGAGACACTAATTGATAACTGTAAAACAGTATTTTTTCTTTGTCATGATATTAGATTGTTCCCTTCCATACTGCAGTGTTTGATATAATCAATTCTGGGAAATGTATTTTGATATTTAAAAACATTAAGGGAACTATGAACTGTTATAGACAACCCACAACAATGTTAGAATATTTCCAGGCCACTATAATTCTAGAAAATTGATTTAAGAGAATGTGTTTTATATTTCTAAAACTCATTCTAAAAATATATATATGTATATTATTCTAACATGTTGTAGGTTGTCTATTATAATTGATAGTTAATACTTGTTAAATATCAGAATACATTTCCCAGAATGCATTAGAAATGTTTCCCAGAATGCATTCCCAAAAATGTTACAACCTTATGCTACATGGTATTGGTAACTATACGTGAAGTCAAAATAAACATTTCTATGGTGATGTATCAAGGCACAAGGTGAGACCCAAATGCAGACACAGGAGGCAGAATGGTCAGGCAGGCGGGTACAAAGTCCAGAATCAGGCAAGAGTCAAAACCGGAGGACTAGAGAAAGGAGAATGCAAAAAGCAGGAGAAGGGGAAAACCGCTGGTTGACTTGGAAACATACAAGACGAACTGGCACAGAGAGACAGGAAATACATGAATAAATACACTGGGGAAAATAAGTGACACCTGGAGGGGGTGGAGACAATCACAAAGACAGGTGAAACAGATCAGGGCGTGACAGTGATTTGTGGAATATATAGTGCATTTCAGTCTAAATTAATTAAATGAATTAAATTCTACTTCCTTTAATTCAAATTCTATTAATTCTGCTTCCTGTGGGGTGTGGCCAATTCATATTCAAGAATTTAATTGAAATTAAATGGCAATTCACAACTCAATTCAGAATTGATCCCAACCCTGGATCATTACTTTTATTGTTTGTTTCATAACTGTGTGATTTATTAATGTCTCCCAATCTCCAGTTACAGTATAATATTGAATGACTATGTTATCTTCAGGAGACAGAGATTCAGATTCCCGTGACGGATCTGACAGAGTTGACAGAAGAGTTGAATAACAGCTCAGAGGCGGGTACTTCAATTAGAGGTAGGACACACGGATGGATGGATTGATGGACCGACATACTGTAATAAAGCTTGAGAGAGAGGTGGGACAAGTACTGGGTTGGGCAGAGTAGTGTAGCATAGTGCATTAAGCAGAATGGCGTCAGAGGTCTGAACATACCAAAACACAACCACAATGTAAGATATTTTATTAGATATTAAAATTCATAGGACAATGTGGCCCTTACGGAAAAATTATATTGACAGATATTTTAACATGTATTTAATTATATGTAAATTACAGATATATAAATATATGTTTAAGCATTATATGAACATATATTTAAATATTAACCAGCAGGTCTCCTATGTAGAGGCAGTGAAAATAGCTGAAGGAGTAAGAAGTGAGATGGCTGTGGATGGCCGTGGATGTCCCACAGTCTGCACGAGTGCCATGCAAGAGAAGGATCCCAACACATGAGCAGTGGATAAAAAATATTATGAAAGAGCAGCATTGTAATTTAGAATTCCGTAAAGTAAGTGTGGAAGAGGTGAAAAAAGTATTGTTGTACACCAACAATGACAAGCCACCGAGGTCTGACAACTTGGATGGAAAATTACTGAGTATAATAGCGGACGATATTGCCACTCCTATTTGCCATATAAATTTAAGCCAAATTTAAGCCCTCAGTGTGTGCCCTCAGGCCTGGAAGGAAGCAAAAGTAATTCCGCTACCTAAGAATAGTAAAGATTCAATGCCAATCGACAACAGACTTTCAGCACGCTTGTAGGGAAGGACATTCAACAAGCACAGCACTTACATAAATGACTGATGATTGGCTGAGAGAAATTGATAATAAGATTGTGCGGGCTGTTTTGTTCAACTTCAGTGTGGCTTTTGACATTAACGATCTGGAGAAACGTATGTGTTATGGATTTACACCTCCTGCTATATTGTGAAACAAGAATTACCTGCCTTAACAGAACACAGAGGGTCTTCTTTAATGGAAGCCTCTCCAACATAATCCAGGAAGAATCAAGCAGCTCTCTAGGCCACTTACTTAAAAATAAAAAAAACAAGTAAGGCCAGTGTGTCTATGTATGCAGATGACTCCACACTATACACGTCAGCTACTACAGCGAATGAAATGACTGCAACACTTAACAAAGAGCTGCAGTTAGTTTCAGAATGGGTGGCAAGGAATAAACCTTAAACTAAACCTTAAACCTCAACAAAATCTTGTAATAAATCATGTGGAAATTGAGCAAGTTGAGGTGATTAAACTGTTTGGAGTTACCCTGGATTGTAAAACTGTCATGGTCAAAAGATATTGATACAACAGTAGCTAAGATGGGGAATGTTAATAATAATACAGTGTCCTCCACTAATATTAGCACCCTTAGTAAATATGAGCAAAGCAGGCTGTGAAAAAAGTCTTTATTGTCTATGTGTCTACGCCAAACCCACTTCTGGTGTTTGTTCCCAAAAAGCTCTATTTTGGTCTCATCTGACCATAGAACCCGGTCCTATGGAAAGTTCCAGTAACGTTTGGCAAACTATAGGCGCTTGAGCTTGTTCTTTGATCAAATAAAATAAAAGTGCATTTGTCGCGTGCGCTGAATACAACAGGTGTAGAACTTACAGGGAAATGCTTACTTACAGACTCTAACCAATGGTGCAAAAAAGGTATTAGGTGAACAATAGGTAGGTAAAGAAATTAAACAACAGTAAAAATACAGGGCATTTACAGTAGCGAGGCTATAGAAGTTGCGAGGCGACATACAGACACTGGTTAGTCAGGCTGATTGAGATAGTATGTATGTACCATGTAGATATTGTTAAAGTGACTATGCATATATGATGAACAAAGAGTAGCAGTAGTGTAAAAGACGGGTTGGTGGGTGGGACACAATGCAGATAGCCCGGTTAGCCAATGTGCGGGAGTGCTGGCCTTCCTCTGTGTGCAGGCCTTCCTCTGACACCACCTGGTGTAGAGGTCCTGGATGGTAAGGCAGTTTAGCCCCAGTGATGTACTGGGCCATACACACTACCCTCTGTAGTGCCTTGCGGTCAGAGGCCGAGCAATTGCCGTACCAGGCAGTGATGCAACCAGTCAGGATGCTCTCGGTATTGCAGCTGTAGAACCTTTTGAGGCTCTCAGGACCCATGCCAAATCTTTTTAGTTTTCTGAGGGGGAATAGGCTTTGTCGTGCCCTCTTCTCGACTGTCTTGGTGTGTTTGGACCATGATAGTTTGTTGGTGATGTGGACACCAAGGAACTTGAAGCTATCAACCGGCTCCACTACAGCCCTGTCGATGAGAATGGGGGCGTGCTCAGTCCTCCTTTTCCTGTAGTCCAAAATAATTTCCTTAGTCTTGGTTACGTTGAGGGATAGGTTGTTATTCTGGCACCACCCGGCCAGGTCTCTGACCTCCTCCCTACTATATGTTGTCTCGTCGTTGTCGGTGATCAGGCTTACCACTGTTGTGTCTTCTGCAAACTTAAGTGTCACTTGGAGTCATGCCTGGCCATGCAGTCGTGGGTGAACAGGGAGTACTGGAGGGGACTGAGCACGCAGGGGTGCTCCAGTGTTTTTTTTATGGTAACCCTCCCAAACAACTTGTGGTTAAACTTCTTAATTATTACCCTGTTAGTGGAAAGGGGCATTTTCAACCTTTGAGCTATTTTCTTATAGCCATTTCCTGATTTGTGCAATTTAACAACCTTTTGTTGCACGTCATTACTGTATTCTCAGGTCTTTCCCAGAGTGATGGATAACTCTGTGAACTTGGCCTGTGTGTCACCTCATATTTATACCCCAGTGAAACAGGAAGTAGTCTTAATCACTCAGATGAACTAAAAAACGTAAAATATGAATGGGAATATACTTCAGTTAGATTGCCAATAATTGGGAACACGTTTTGGGAAAAAATATTTTTTCACATACATTTTACTTCAATTAAAGGTTTGATTTTTGTGAAAATTTTGAATGAAAGACCAAGAGGATAAAAATTAAAATTAAAATTTTCACAACAAATATCAAATCATAGACTTCATTATAACATAATAACACTCAGAAATACGAGCCTTAGGTCATTAATATGGTAAATTCCAGAAACGATCATTTGAAACCAAACGTTTATTCTTTCAGTGAAATACGGAACCCTTACGTATTTTATCTAACGGGTGGCATCCCTAAGTCTAAATATTGCTGTTACATTGCACAACCTTTAATATTATGTCATAATTATGTAAAATTCTGGCAAATTATTACGGTCTTTGTTAGGAAGAAATGGTCTTCACACAGTTCGCAACGAGCCAGGCAGCCCAAACTGCTGCATATACCCTGACTGGTTGCACAGAACGCAAGAGAAGTGACACAATTTCCCTAGTTAAAATAAATTAATGTTAGCAAGGCAATATTAACTAAATATGCAGGTTGAAAAAGATATACTTGTGTATTGATTTTAAAGAAAGGCATTGATGTTTATGGTTAGGTACACATTGGTGCAACGACGGTGCTTTTTTCACGAATGCGCTTGTTAAAAAAAACATCACCTTTTTGGTGAAGTAGGCTTTGATTCAATGAGAAATGAACAGGCACCGCATCGATTATATGCAACGCAGGACAAGCTAGATAAACTAGTAATATCATCAACCATGTGTAGTTAACTAGTGATTATGTTAAGATTGATTTTTTATATATATGATAAGTTTAATGCTAGCAACTTAACTTGTCTTCTTGCTGCACTCGCGTAACAGGTAGTCAGCATGCCATGCAGTCTTCTTTTGGAGTGCAATGTAATCGGCCACAATCGGTGTCCAAAAATGCAGATTACCGATTGTTCTGAAAACATTAAATCGCCCCTAATTAATCGGCCATTCCGATTAATCAGTTGACCTCTAGTACAGAGTCCCATTATCAGCAACCATCACTACTGTGTTCCAATAGCACGTTGTGTTAGCTAATCCAAGTTTATAATTTTAAAAGGCTAATTTATCATTAGAAAACCCTTTTAAAATTATGTTAGCACAGCTGAAAGCTGTTGTTTTGATTAAAGAAGCAATAAAACTTGCCTTCTTTAGACTAGTTTGAGTATCTGGAGCATCAGCATTTGTGGGTTCGATTACAGCCTCAAAATGGCCAGAAAGACCTTTCTTCTGAAACTCAGCAGTCTATTCTTGTTCTGAGAAATGAAGGCTATTCCATGTGGGAAATTGCCAAGAAACTGAAGATCTCGTACAACGCTGTGTACTACTCCCTTCACAGAACAGCGCAAAATGGCCCTAACCAGAATAGAAAGAGGAGCGGGAGGCCCTGGTGCACAACTGAGCAAGAGGACAAGTACATTAGAGTGTCTAGTTTGAGAAACAAGATGCCTCACAAGTCCTCAACTGGCAGCTTCATTAAATAGTACCCGCAAAACAACAGTCTCAACGTCAACAGTGAAGAGGCGACCCCAGGATGCTGGCCTTCTTGGCAGAGTTGCAAAGAAAAAGCCATTTCTCAGACTGGACAATAAAAAGAAAAGATTAAGATGGGCAAAAGAACACAAACACTGGACAGAGGAACTCTGCCTAGAAGGCCAGCATCCCGGAGTCGCCTCTTCACTGTTGACAGCCGCGACCGGGACTTAAACCCGGGCTCTGCGAGTGTCAAGCCAACACGTTAACCATTTCACCAAGAGGTCAGAATAGCTTGACAGTCATGTCAGAAGTGGGATGGCACTCGTGAGGCCATTGTAGAGGATTGTATACGTGAGGGACTTGGTATAGAGAAAAGGGGTGGGTAACACCTAGCGTGCTCATCAAGAGGTTCGGAACTCTTAGCATAATGGTTTAGGTGTTGGCTTAACAGTTGCTGGACCTGGGTTCAACCCCCCCCAACCCCCAAACACCCACACACAACCAGACATTGGTTGATTTATTGATTGGAGACAGCTTGTCAAAGAACATTTCCCTGGAATTGATTTACCTGCATAAATATGGGGTCAATTTCACGCCATATGTATTGAATTGAAAATGAAATAAATCATGAACATGAAAACTAAAGTTGAGAATGTAAACATTATATTTTTGAGGACGGGTGAAATAATGGATGTTGAAATCAAAAACCAAACAATTAAAATAAACATTTATAGAATTGTAAACAAAAATAAGACATCAAATGCAAAACCCCAAAACTTGTCAGCAAATAATTTAAAGCGAGAGCAAAACTCTGTGACAAATGATGAAAAAACAATATTTGAAAAATAGTGCAAAGATATTTTCGGTTAAACTTTCCCAGCAACCAATCCTATTGAATACATTTTGCCTACACTCTTGGTTACGCTACTCGTATCTTTGTTTTCGATGTCTGTTTCTTTTGAGTTTTGGCATTATTTTTCTGTGAAGGGAGGGGTTTAGAGGGAGGTGTAGACAGTGAGTCTCCATTGGTCCTCTATTTTTGGAGTGACGGTTCGTCTTGACCCAATCAATGAACATGATAAACTTTGAAAGCAAAGATACGAGTAGCGTAACTAAAAGGTAGTACATTCAGGCAAGAGTGGAGGCAAAAATGTATTCAATGGGATTGGTTGCTGGGAAAGTTTAACCGAAAATTATTTTTTATCATTTGTCATAAGAGTTTTGCTCTCGCTTTAAAATTATTTGCTTACAAGTTTTGTGGTTTTGCTTTTGATATCTTATTTTTGTTTACAATTCTATACATTGATTTCAACATCCATTATTTCACCAGTCCTCAGAAATACAATGCTTACATTCTCAACTTTAATTTTCATGTTAACAATTTATTTTATTTTTCAATTCAATACATATGGCATGAAATTGACCCCATACAGCAAACCTAATGAATAATGCTGGAAATGCCAGTTAAAAAACTGAGAAAAAAACTGTCCCTACCTATAAATTACAGACTATATGCAAAACACAGGGCATCCTGTGAATGGACATGTCCAAACCTCGGTATGAATCTCTCATATCTTCTTTCCACCATCATAATTCACATGAACACATGTCAGCCTTGGAAAAAGCTAAATGTGTGTCCTGACAAAGCATCCGCAAACTTGTATCCTTTTATTTTTTATTCAACTACTCAAGACAGTAAACAACAAAATCTTATTTTACAATGGCGGCCTTCTTAGACCGCTGCGGCACTCGAGATCCTTGCTGAGAGAGTCCTGTTGCTAGTCGGATGTCTGTCTGTAGCTATCCCATTACAGCTATAGTTACTGCTAACTTACAGTGAAAGTACTGATATAGTTATCCTAGTGAAAGTACGGCTATAGTTATCCAGTGAAAGTACTGCTACAGTTGCTGTATCCCAGTGTACTGCTATAGTTGTCCAGTGAAAGTACTGCTACAGTTGCTGTATCCCAGTGTACTGCTATAGTTATCCAGTGAAAGTACTGATATATTTATCCTAGTGAAAGTACGGCTATAGTTATCCAGTGAAAGTACTGCTACAGTTGTTGTATCCCAGTGTACTGCTATAGTTGTCCCAGTCAGATGAATGGGACTTAACCTTGCCCTTCCGTCATAGATTAACCCACTGACAGCTATGCCATCAATGTATTATAAGAACATTTATTTCAGTCACAGATGTTACATTCACCACCCCCACCCACCCTCTATCTAGCTCTCACAAACTCTGTCTCCTTCATACATACAGCTCAGGATAGGAACGTTTCTTCCCTTTCTTCAATCTCTGTGAAAAGTGTAGTTTCACTCCCAGTCTGGAACTATTTTAGAGCAGAGAGACACGTTTGTCAAGCTGAGAAGATTTAAGACGTGGCGAAAAAAGTCTGACAGACAGAGACATTATGAGCGAGAGTTGCACCCCTTCTGAAAAAACCTACACTCGATCCCTCCGATGTTAACAACTACAGACCAGTATCCCTTCTTTCTTTTCTCTCCAAAACTCTTGAACGTGCCGTCCTTGGTCAGCTCTCCCGCTATCTCTCTCAGAATGACCTTCTTGATCCAAATCAGTCAGGTTTCAAGACTAGTCATTCAACTGAGACTGCTCTTCTCTGTATCACGGAGGCGCTCCGCACCGCTAAAGCTAACTCTCTCTCCTCTGCTCTCATCCTTCTAGACCTATCGGCTGCCTTCGATACTGTGAACCATCAGATCCTCCTCTCCACCCTCTCCGAGTTGGGCATCTCTGGCGCGGCCCACGCTTGGATTGCGTCCTACCTGACAGGTCGCTCCTACCAGGTGGCGTGGCGAGAATCTGTCTCCTCACCACGCGCTCTCACCACTGGTGTCCCCCAGGGCTCTGTTCTAGGCCCTCTCCTATTCTCGCTATACACCAAGTCACTTGGCTCTGTCATAACCTCACATGGTCTCTCCTATCATTGCTATGCAGACGACACACAATTAATCTTCTCCTTTCCCCCTTCTGATGACCAGGTGGAGAATCGCATCTCTGCATGTCTGGCAGACATATCAGTGTGGATGACGGATCACCACCTCAAGCTGAACTTCGGCAAGACGGAGCTGCTCTTCCTCCCGGGGAAGGACTGCCCGTTCCATGATCTCGCCATCACGGTTGACAACTCCATTGTGTCCTCCTCCCAGAGCGCTAAGAACCTTGGCGTGATCCTGGACAACACCCTGTCGTTCTCAACTAACATCAAGACGGTGGCACGTTCCTGTAGGTTCATGCTCTACAACATCCGCAGAGTACGACCCTGCCTCACACAGGAAGCGGCGCAGGTCCTAATCCAGGCACTTGTCATCTCCCGTCTGGATTACTGCAACTCGCTGTTGGCTGGGCTCCCTGCCTGTGCCATTAAACCCCTACAACTCATCCAGAACGCCGCAGCCCGTCTAGTGTTCAACCTTCCCAAGTTCTCTCACGTCACCCCGCTCCTCCGCTCTCTCCACTGGCTTCCAGTTGAAGCTCGCATCCGCTACAAGACCATGGTGCTTGCCTACGGAGCTGTGAGGGGAACGGCACCTCAGTACCTCCAGGCTCTGATCAGGCCCTACACCCAAATAAGGGCACTGCGTTCATCCACCTCTGGCCTGCTCGTCTCCCTACCACTGAGGAAGTACAGTTCCCGCTCAGCCCAGTCAAAACTGTTCGCTGCTCTGGCTCCCCAATGGTGGAACAAACTCCCTCACGACGCCAGGACAGCGGAGTCAATCACCACCTTCCGGAGACACCTGAAACCCCACCTCTTTAAGGAATACATAGGATAGGGTAAAGTAATCCTTCTCACCCACCCCCCCCTTAAAATATTTAGATGCACTATTGTAAAGTGGCTGTTCCACTGGATGTCATAAGGTGAATGCACCAATTTGTAAGTCGCTCTGGATAAGAGCGTCTGCTAAATGACTTAAATGTAAATGTAAAAATGATCAAACAATTCAAATTGTAACTTTCCCTTTCTAAGGTCACAGTGCCTGTGCGATAGAGATTGAGCTTTGGGTGAGACCCGGGCATAATTTGTCACACCACACACACTTAAGGGAGAGGAAGAAAGAAAGGGAAAAAAACTGACAGAAAGACAGAGTTAAAGAGGGGCAAGTGAGGAGTGAGCGCTACGCATAGAGAAGGTATAGCTGTTTATGCATGGTTCTCATTAAATCTCTAGGGAGTTTCTTAAGGATAGAGCAACAACATTAGCTTGGGGAGTTTCCTGAAGAAACGCAGGTGTATCAGCGACTGGTTTATGACCCCTATTTACATTAGATATGAATCTGTAACCCCTCCCTCTCCCTACGTCTCTCTAGGTGTCCCACTTTTCCCTACCCCTCAACCCACCTCCTTCCCCCCCTACCCACCCCTCTCCTAACTGACTGACTGTGCTTTTTATGTGTGTCTGTTTTAGTGCCCCCCTACCCCTCTCCTCCTAATTGTGTTTAGTGTTCCTGTGATTCAGACGTTGCTCCCCAGACGACGGTTATGGCGGTGCCCACATCTCCGCCGTCTTACCCCTCTCCGCCATCACCCCCCCTGCTCCAGGCCAGACCCCCCCAGGGTGCCCCGGTGCCCCCCCGTCAGGAGGTCTCAGCGCCAGAGAATCATGCACTCCTACAGTGACCCTGTACTATTGGACCTGGCTGCCAAAGGTAAGGCAGGGTTACCCATGCACACACACACACACACACACAGTGGCTCCGACAGTCAAAAACAGGATTATATCAACTTTATAGTTCTCTGAAGAGTGTGACTACATTTACAAACATTTCCCTTGCACAAATTCACATTTAATATGATACCATTTGGCAGACACTTTTATCCAAAGCGTGTGTACATTTTTAGTGTGGGTGAGCCCCAGCAGTGGTTAAACCCATGATGCTGACATTGCAAGTGCCATGATCCAACACTGAGCCACACAAGACCACAGTTTTAGCAAGAAAGGAAACAAATGTTTATTCCTTCTGACAGTGAAGGGAGTTCAAAAACATGGCTCATTAGATTTGATAGTGGGATTACATGATAAGATACAGATGTTTTTGTTTGTTTAATATTCACTCAGCAATAGATCAGAAGCAAACACTTGAAATGTCAATTCACATTGTAACGAAAAAGAAGAAAGGAGGACCAAGGCACTCTTCATATAATTGATTAAAATGCCTTGATTAGTATGGCATGTTCAATAGAAACAACGTTTTTTTTTTAAACCGACGCATTTCGGCTGCATGGCCTTCGTCAGGGAGTACAAAAAAAAGAAGGAATACAAGGTCCTCTTTTAAACAGCTTATCAATTAGCCCTAATTGGAAGAGGGAGTGGTTACACAATTGATTGGACACACCTAGTAAGCAATACTATACACATTTAAATACTGTAGCTATGTTATCATAAAAATACAACTCCAAACTAGAAGTATCAGAACACTAAAAAGTAGTTCTAACCTTAGATATGACTGGGAGAAGTGTCAAAAATAAGAAAGCAAAATATTCCATAGTACACTAGAACACAGCAAAACATGAACAACAACAGTCTAACCATAGCTGAGGGCAATAGAGCAAAATGTCCACTAGATGACAGCAAATGGACCCATCACGACCCTACAGGAAGGGTGAGAAATCCATATCTTCATTTAAACCAGGGTATTTAGTGGCCTGTAGTTTGTAAATCCATATCTTCATTTAAACCAGGATATTTAGTGGCCTGTAGTTTGTAAATCCATATCTTCATTTAAACCAGGATATTTAGTGGCCTGTAGTTTGTAAATCCATATCTTAATTTAAACCAGGGTATTTAGTGGCCTGTAGTTTGTAAATCCAAAAACTTTCCCTTTGGTTTAACTGTTTAAGACGGTCCCCTTTTCTAATAGAGGCCGGAATGTGATCAATACCCATAGCTTGTAGGGAGGCAGGGTTGCCATGGTGTAGGGACTTGTAGTGCCTTGCCATGGGGTAGTCTTCATTACCTACCCGTATGGCGTACTTGTGTACTTGAAGGCGTCTCTTTGTCCTTCCAATGTAGAACACCTTGCACTGTGGACATTCCAATCTATAGATGACATGAGTGGTTTTGTAGTTAATGAAATGCTTGACGTAATACTCCATTTTGGAAGCTGTGTCAACAAAATACTTCTTCTGTACAATATTACTGCAATGGATGCAATGGTTACATTTAAAGGAGCCCTTGGGTTTGTGGTCAAGCCAAGTTTTTTGAGAGTCACCCGGAAGATAACTGTGGACTAATTTGTCTTATAGAGTAGGACATCTCTTAAAGCTTATGACTGGTGGCTCAGGAAAGACTTGGCGTAGTAACGTATCACTTTGGATGATTCCCCAATTGTTTTTAATGATTCGTTTAATGCTCTCTGCTTCAGTGCTGTATCTTGTAACAAAATACACTCTCTCTGAAGTATCACGAGGCTCTCCCCTTCGCAACAAGTTCTCTTTGTCAAGTAATCCAGCACTTATACCGGCATCTTTCAGGACCTGAACGCTGTAGCCCCGATTCAAAAAGCGATTCTTCAATGCAGCAGATTTAACACTGTAGTCTGTTTCCTGATCGCAAATCCTGCAGATTCTTTGGAATTGGCCTATATGGAATGTTCGCTTTTAGCCTTTTGGGGTGAAAGCTGTCTGCCCTCAGAATGGTTTTCCCATCTGTAGGCTTCCTAAAGATAGATCTGTGCAAACAGCCTTTGTCATTTTTACTAATGTTGAGGTCCCAAAAATGAATGTTATGTTTGCTGTACTCCATAGTTAGTTTGATGTTAGGGTTAATGTTGTTAAGGTATTGGTGGAAGGAAGTAAGTTCATCTTCTGAGCCGGACCAAAACACGCAAACATCATCAATATAGCGTCCCCACCATCTAATCCGGTTAAAGAACTGGTTATTAGAAGGATCCAAAATGAAGTCATTTTCCCAAGTACAAACCAGTGTAGGAAGGGCTGTAAAGCAAGCTCCCATGGCACACCCTTTTACCTGTTTAAAAATACTGTCCTGAACGATAAAGATGTTATGATTAAGAGTCCATTCAGTCAGAGAGACAATGAATTCTGTAGGAGGCATCTCAGCCTCAGGTCGGGTACTCAAAATTGGTGCATAGCTGCCCATCCTTGTTCATGTTCAATGGTGGTGTATAGAGACTAAAAAGGAAGCTCTACCTATATTGTTCAATTCCTTCATTTTGTTCAACACATCTGTGGTATCTTGACGATAGGCTGGGAGGAACGTCAGAAAAGGCTGAATAAAGTAATCAATGTACTTAGAGATGAGTTCTGTCAGGCTTTCATTACCACTAATGACTGGTCTGCCTGGGGTGTTTTCAAGATTCTTGGAAGAAGTTAAAAAGAAGCCATACTGCCATTGAAAAGACATTTGAACTCCTTGTCTGAAATGTAGCCATTCTCCTTAGCTTCTGTGAGGATCCCTTTCAATTCAGTTTTTAGGTCCTCTGTAGGGTTGAAGGTTGGTAGAATTCATCATTATCTAATTGACGGTAGGCTCCTGTCACATATTTGTCTTTACTCCACACTACTGTAGCACCACCGTTGTCTGCTTTTTTAACCACAATCTGTTCATTTTTGGACAATGATTCAACTGCATCCCGCTCTGTCTTAGAAAGATTACGTCGTGTTTGGTTGGAGTCAATTTTACCCTTAAACTGTCATGCCCTGGTCGAAGTATTTTGTGTTTATCTTCATGTATTGGGTCAGGCCAGGGTGTGGCATGGGGTTTTTGTATTGTGGTGTGTTTTGTTTTGGTGTTGGTATTGGGATTGTAGCTTAGTGGGGTATCTAGCAAAGTCTATGGCTGTCTGGAGTGGTTCTCAATCAGAGGCAGGTGTTTATCGTTGTCTCTGATTGGGAACCATATTTAGGCAGCCATATTCTTTGAGTTTATTGTGGGTGATTGTCCTTAGTGTCCTTGTTCCTGTCTCTGTGTTAGTTTACACTAGTATAGGCTGTTTCGGTTTTCGTTACGTTCTTTGTTTTGTAGTGTTTGTATTTAGATTCGTGTTACGTTTTGTTCATGAAACATGGATCGCAATCTACACGCTGCGTTTTGGTCCGACTCTCCTTCACACCTAGAAAACCGTTACAGAATCACCCACCCCAAACGGACCAAGCAGCGTGTCAACAGACAGGAGCCACAGGAGAAGCAACAAAGGCAGCAACAGCGGCGCAATGAGGATTGGACATGGGACGATATATTGGATGACAAGGGTTGCTACACATGGGAGGAGATCCTGGCGGGAAGGGATCGCCTTCCATGGGAACAGGTGGAAGCAGCGAGGAGAGCAGAGGCAGCCGGAGAGAGGAGCCGGCGATATGAGGGAACACGGTTGGCAAGGAAGCCAGAGAGTCAGCCCCAAAAAATTATTGGGGGGGAGATCACAGGGAATAGGGCTACGCCAGGTAGGAGACCTGTGTAAACTCCCTGTGCTTACCGGGGGGCTAGAGAGACCGGGCAGGCACCGTGTTATGCAGTGGTGCGCACGGTGTCCCCAGTGCGGGTGCATAGCCCGGTGCGGTATATTCCAGCTCCTCGTATCGGCCGGGCTAGAGTGGGCATCGAGCCAGGTAAGGTTGGGCAGGCTCGGTGCTCAAGAGCTCCAGTGCGCCTGCACGGTCCGGTCTATCCAGTACCACCTCCACACCCCAGCCCTCCGGTAGCAGCTCCCCGCACCAGGCTTCCTGTGCGTGTCCTCGGTCTAGTACTACCAGTACCAGCACCACGCATCAGGCCTACAGTGCGCCCCGCCTCTCCAGCGCTGTCGGAGCCTTCCTCCTCTCCTGCGCTGCTGGAGTCTCCTGCCTGTTCAGCGCAGCCAGAGCTGCCAGCCTGCATGGAGCAGCCAGAGCTCTCAGTCTGCAAGGAGCTCTCAGTCTGCAAGGAGCTGTCAGTCTACATGGAGCAGCCAGAGCTGTCAGTCTGCAAGAAGCTGTCAGTCTGCAAGGAGCTGTCAGTCTGCAAGGAGCTGCCAGTCTGCAAGGAGCTGCCAGTCTGCAAGGAGCTGCCAGTCTGCAAGGAGCAGCCAGAGCTGTCAGTCTGCATGGAGCAGCCAGAGCTGTCAGTCTGCATGGAGCAGCCAGAGCTGTCAGTCTGCATGAAGCAGCCAGAGCTGTCAGTCTGCATGAAGCAGCCAGAGCTGTCAGTCTGCATGAAGCAGCCAGAGCTGTCAGTCTGCAAGGAGCTGTCAGTCTGCAAGGAGCTGCCAGTCTGCAAGGAGCTGCTAGTCTGCAAGGAGCTGTCAGTCTGCACGGAGCCGCCAGAGCTGCTAGTCTGTAAGAAACCGCCAGATCCGTCAGCCTACATGGAGCAGCCAGAGCCGCCAGTCAGCGTGGAGCAGCCAGAGCCGCCAGTCAGCATGGAGCAGCCAGATCTTTCAGTCTGCTAGGATCCGCCAGTCAGCCAGCCTCGTCCAGATCTGCCAGTCAGCCAGACTCTTCCAGATCCGCCAGTCAGCCAGACTCTTCCAGATCTGCCAGAACTGCCAGTCGTCCAGGATCTGCCAGTCGGCCAGGATCCACCAGTCAGCCAGGATCCGCCATTCAGCCAGAGACCACCAGCCAGCCAGGATCTGGTAGATCTATCTACCTGCCTGAGCTTCCTCTCACTCCTGAGCTTCCTCTCACTCCTGAGCTTCCTCTCACTCCTGAGCTTCCTCTCACTCCCGAGCTTCCTCTCACTCCCGAGCTTTCTCTCACTCCCGAGCTTTCTCTCACTCCCGAGCTTCCCCTCAGTCCCGAGCTGCCTCAGTCCCGAGCTGTCCTTCAGTCCCGAGCTGTCCTTCAGTCCCGATCTGCTCCTTCAGTCCCGATCTGCTCCTCAGTCCAGTGGGGTTCTGGGTGAGGACTACTAGGCCATGGTCGGCGGCGAGGGTGGACTATCCAGGGACGCGAGGAGAGGGGACTAAGACATTGACTGAGTGGGGTCCCCGTGCCGGAGCCGCCACCATGGACAGACGCCCACCCAGACCCTCCCTATTGTTTTGAGGTGCGTTCGGGAGTCCGCACCTTAGGGGGGGGGGGGGTTCTGTCACGCCCTGGTCGAAGTATTTTGTGTTTGGGTCAGGCCAGGGTGTGGCATGGGGTTTTTGTATTGTGGTTGTGTTTTGTCTTGGGGTTTTGGTGTTGGTATTGGGATTGTAGCTTAGTGGGGTATCTAGCAAAGTCTATGGCTGTCTGGAGTGGTTCTCAATCAGAGGCAGGTGTTTATCGTTGTCTCTGATTGGGAACCATATTTAGGCAGCCATATTCTTTGAGTTTGTTGTGGGTGATTGTCCTTAGTGTCCTTGTTCCTGTCACTGTGTTAGTTTACACTAGTATAGGCTGTTTCGGTTTTTGTTACGTTCTTTGTTCATTAAACATGGATCGCAATCTACACGCTGCGTTTTTGGTCCGACTCTCCTTCACACCTAGAAAACCGTTACATAAACAGATTCTCCACATCAAAATTCACTTTTCCTACAAGCTTTTGATCATATTAATCATATTCCGGCCTCTATTAGAAAAGGGGACCGTCTTAGACAGTTAAACCAAAGGGAAAGTTTTGGGATTTACAAACTACAGGCCACTAAATACCCTGGTTTATATGAAGATATGGATTCCTCACCCTTCCTGTAGGGTCGTGATGGGTCCATTTGCTGTCATCTAGTGGACATTTTGCTCTATTGCCCTCAGCTATGTTTAGACTGTTGTTGTTCATGTTTTGCTGTGTTCTAGTGTACTATGGAATATTTAGCATTCTTATTTTTGACACTTCTCCCAGTCATATTTAAGGTTAGAACTACTTTTTAGTGTTCTGATACTTCTAGTTTGGAGTTGTATTTTTATGATAACATAGCTACAGTATTTCAATGTGTATAGTATTGCGTACTAGGTGTGTCCAATCAATTGTGTAACCACTCCCTCTTCCAATTAGGGCTAATTGATAAGCTGTTTAAAAGAGGACCTTGTATTCCTTTTTTTTGTACTCCCTGACGAAGGCCATGCAGCGGAAACGTGTCGTTTAAAAAAACAACTTTGTTTCTATTGAACATGCCATCAAGGCATTTTAATCAATTATATGAAGAGTGCCTTGGTCCTCCTTTCTTTTTGATGACCAATTTACACCTTTTACCAAAGAGCACCTTCTATCTACCAAAATGTACTATTGTGTACCTTAGTAGCGCTTCCCTCCCTCCTCTTTCTCACATTGTAATGAATTCATTAAACAAGAAATAAGAAAAACATACATTTTGGTATGTTATAAAGTGCATTAAAAAGCTATATTTCTAAACTACTGTATTTAAAGGGATGTATGCGTGCGTGTACGTGCATTTTTGTGTGTGTTGTGTGTGTGTGTGTGTGTGTGTGTGTGTGTGTGTGTGTGTGTGTGTGTGTGTGTGTGTGTGTGTGTGTGTGTGTGTGTGTGTGTGTGTCTGCCTGCCTGCCTGCCTGCCTGCCTGTGTGTGTGCTTGCATGTGTGTGTCTGTGTCTGTAACTGGCTGATCCACAGATAAACAATCTCACAGATCCATGTTGCCTTTTCAATGCATGGTAGGTCATTCCAACTGTACAACTGATGCGCAGGCTCAACGGTGACACAGTCCTCCTCTTCCCCACCTCCATTTTTAGGCTGTCCGGAACTCCAGAACCTACAAACCATATATAATGTTGAACTTTGAACTTATCCTTAATCATGTACATTTACATTTACATTTAAGTCGTTTAGCAGACGCTCTTATCCAGAGCGACTTACAAATTGGTGCATTCACCTTATGACATCCAGTAGAACAGTCACTTTACAATAGTGCATCTAAATCTTAAAGGGGGGTGAGAAGGATTACTTATCCTATCCTAGGTATTCCTTAAAGAGGTGGGGTTTCAGGTGTCTCCGGAAGGTGGTGATTGACTCCGCTGTCCTGGCGTCGTGAGGGAGTTTGTTCCACCATTGGGGGGCCAGAGCAGCGAACAGTTTTGACTGGGCTGAGCGGGAACTGTACTTCCTCAGTGGTAGGGAGGCGAGCAGGCCAGAGGTGGATGAACGCAGTGCCCTTGTTTGGGTGTAGGGCCTGATCAGAGCCTGGAGGTACTGAGGTGCCGTTCCCCTCACAGCAAGCACCATGGTCTTGTAGCGGATGCGAGCTTCAACTGGAAGCCAGTGGAGAGAGCGGAGGAGCGGGGTGACGTGAGAGAACTTAGGAAGGATGAACACCAGACGGGCTGCGGCGTTCTGGATGAGTTGTAGGGGTTTAATGGCACAGGCAGGGAGCCCAGCCAACAGCGAGTTGCAGTAATCCAGACGGGAGATGACAAGTGCCTGGATTAGGACCTGCGCCGCTTCCTGTGTGAGGCAGGGTCGTACTCTGCGGATGTTGTAGAGCATGAACCTACAGGAACGGGCCACCGCCTTGATGTTAGTTGAGAACGACAGGGTGTTGTCCAGGATCACGCCAAGGTTCTTAGCGCTCTGGGAGGAGGACACAATGGAGTTGTCAACCGTGATGGTGAGATCATGGAACGGGCAGTCCTTCCCCGGGAGGAAGAGCAGCTCCGTCTTGCCGAAGTTCAGCTTGAGGTGGTGATCCGTCATCCACACTGATATGTCTGCCAGACATGCAGAGATGCGATTCGCCACCTGGTCATCAGAAGGGGGAAAGGAGAAGATTAATTGTGTGTCGTCTGCATAGCAATGATAGGAGAGACCATGTGAGGTTATGACAGAGCCAAGTGACTTGGTGTATAGCGAGAATAGGAGAGGGCCTAGAACAGAGCCCTGGGGGACACCAGTGGTGAGAGCGCGTGGTGAGGAGACAGATTCTCACCACGCCACCTGGTAGGAGCGACCTGTCAGGTAGGACGCAATCCAAGCGTGGGCCGCGCCGGAGATGCCCAACTCGGAGAGGGTGGAGAGGAGGATCTGATGGTTCACAGTATCGAAGGCAGCCGATAGGTCTAGAAGGATGAGAGCAGAGGAGAGAGAGTTAGCTTTAGCGGTGCGGAGCGCCTCCGTGATACAGAGAAGAGCAGTCTCAGTTGAATGATACAGAGAAGAGCAGTCTCAGTTGAATGACTAGTCTTGAAACCTGACTGATTTGGATCAAGAAGGTCATTCTGAGAGAGATAGCGGGAGTGCTGACCAAGGACGGCACGTTCAAGAGTTTTGGAGAGAAAAGAAAGAAGGGATACTGGTCTGTAGTTGTTAACATCGGAGGGATCGAGTGTAGGTTTTTTCAGAAGGGGTGCAACTCTCGCTCTCTTGAAGACGGAAGGGACGTAGCCAGCGGTCAGGGATAAGTTGATGAGCGAGGTGAGGTAAGGGAGAAGGTCTCCGGAAATGGTCTGGAGAAGAGAGGAGGGGATAGGGTCGAGCAGGCAGGTTGTTGGGCGGCCGTGTGCAAAGAGACTTACCTTCTGCCCACAATAGAATGACAGTGTCGATTTTCTTTTTACATTTATATTTTGATATACATTGTTGATGTAACCATTTCCTGGTTTCCCTCAGAATCCTTGTCAGTCAGACCAATCAATACGTGTTGAAGAACTGACTGATAACAAACAGTGAAAGAAGAGAGTAAAAGGAGCGTTATGATACAACTGCACTGAAGGCAATTAATATTGACTTTTTTTCTGTTTCACTTCTGATTTGAAAATCTGAAGTCTCTCGCTCTATCTTTCACATACACACACAAACCTGTTGTTTTTGATCACCTGCTACCCTCTTCAGACATTCCTCTCTGTTCTTCTCCCAGGTTTTATGCTCTTAGGAGAAGTACCAGCTTGGGTTAAACTTATTCCGTCCTTTCATACAGAGTTGGGGGAAAAAAGTGAATTGCTTTCCCTTCATTGGAGTGCACTGTTAGCTGATCCCCCACACATACACATGTACACTGTACAAACACACACACACCAGGGGTAAAATAGTAGTACCAGCAAAATAAATATTGAACATGAGCCTATGACAGTAATTAAAACAAAGATAATTAAAACAAACTGTAGGCTATTAAACTATTTACACTATGTATACGAAAGTATGTGAACATCCTTCAAATTAGTGGATTTGGTTATTTCAGCCACACACACAGGTGTGTAAAACCAAGCTATGAGGTCGAAGGAATTGTCCGTAGAGCTCCGAGACAGGATTGTTTCGAGGCACAGATCTGGGAAAGGGTACCAAAAAACTTCTGCAGCATTGAAAGATTATAAGAACACAGTGGCCTCCATCATTCTCAAATGGGAACCATCAAGACTCTTCCTCGAGCTGGCCGCCCGGCCAAGCTGAGCAATCGGGAGAAGGGCCTTGGTCAGGGAGGTGACCAAAAACCCAATTGTCACTCTGACAGAGCTCTAAGAGTTCCTCTGTGGAGATGGGATAACCTGCCAGATGGAAGCCAGATGGAAGCCACTCCTCAGTAAAAGGCACATGACAACCCTCTTGTAGTTTGACAAAAGGCACCTAAAGACTCTCAGACCATGAGAAACAAGATGTTCTCCTCTGATAAAACCAAGATTGAACTCTTTGGCCTGAAATGCCAAGCGTCGTGTCTGGAGGATACCTGGCACCTACGGTGAAGCATGGTGGTGGCAGCATCATGCTGTGGGGATGTTTTTTCGCGTCAGGGACTCGAGGCAAAGATGAACGGGGCAAAGTACAAATGAAAACCTGCTCCAGAGCGCTCAAGTCCTCAAACTGGAGCAACGGTTCACCTTCCATCCTGACAATGACCCAAGCACACAGCCAAGACAACGCAGGAGTAGCTATGGGACAAGTCTCTGAATGTCCTTGAGTGGCCCCTATCAAACATCTCTGGAGAGACATGAAAATAGCTGTGCATCAACGCTCCCCATCCAACCTGACAGACTTTGAGAGGATCTGCAGAGAGGAATGGGAGAAGCTCATACATCATGGAAGCAGAACTTAATATTTGGTACAGAAACCTTTGTTTGCAATTACAGAGATCATACGTTTCCTGAAGTTCTTGACCAGGTTTGCACACACTGCAGCAGGGATTTGTCTGGATTACTGCAACTCGCTGTTGGCTGGGCTCCCTGCCTGTGCCATTAAACCCCTACAACTCATCCAGAACGCCGCAGCCCGTCTAGTGTTCAACCTTCCCAAGTTCTCTCACGTCACCCCGCTCCTCCGCTCTCTCCACTGGCTTCCAGTTGAAGCTCGCATCCGCTACAAGACCATGGTGCTTGCCTACGGAGCTGTGAGGGGAACGGCACCTCAGTACCTCCAGGCTCTGATCAGGCCCTACACCCAAATAAGGGCACTGCGTTCATCCACCTCTGGCCTGCTCGCCTCCCTACCACTGAGGAAGTACAGTTCCCGCTCAGCTCAGTCAAAACTGTTCGCTGCTCTGGCTCCCCAATGGTGGAACAAACTCCCTCACGACGCCAGGACAGCGGAGTCAATCACCACCTTCCGGAGACACCTGAAACCCCACCTCTTTAAGGAATACCTAGGATAGGATAAAGTAATCCTTCTCACCCCCTCCCCCTTAAAATATTTAGATGCACTATTGTAAAGTGGTTGTTCCACTGGATGTCATAAGGTGAATGCACCAATTTGTAAGTCGCTCTGGATAAGAGCGTCTGCTAAATGACTTAAATGTAAATGTATGTAATGGATTTTGGCCCACTCCTCCATACAGACCTTCTCCAGATCCTTCAGGTTTCGGGACTGTCCCTGGGCAATACGGACTTTCAGCTCCTTCCAAAAATGTTCTATTGGGTTCAGGTCTGGAGACAGGCTAGGCCACTCCAGGACCTTGAGATGCTTCTCCTTAGTTGCCCTGGCTGTGTGTTTCGGGTCGTTGTCATGCTGGAAGACCCAACAATGACCCATTTACATTTACATTTAAGTCATTTAGCAGACGCTCTTATCCAGAGCGACTTACAAATTGGTGCATTCACCTTATGACATCCAGTGGGACAGTCACTTAACAATAGTGCATCTAAAACTTAGGGGGGGGTGGGGTGAGAGGGATTACTTAACCTATCCTAGGTATTCCTTAAAGAGGTGGGGTTTCAGGTGTCTCCGGAAGGTGGTGATTGACTCCGCTGTCCTGGCGTCGTGAGGGAGTTTGTTCCACCATTGGGGGGCCAGGGCAGCGAACAGTTTTGACTGGGCTGAGCGGGAGCTGTACTTCCTCAGTGGTAGGGAGGCGAGCAGGCCAGAGGTGGATGAACGCAGTGCCCTTGTTTGGGTGTAGGGCCTGACCCATCTTCAATGCTCTTACTGAGGGAAGGAGGTTGTTGGCCAAGATCTCGCGATACATGGCCCCATCCATCCTCCCCTCAATACGGTGCAGCCATCCTGTCCCCTTTGCAGAAAAGCATCCCCAAAGAATGTTTCCACCTCCATGCTTCACGGTTGGGATGGTGTTCTTGGGGTTGTACTCATCCTTCTTCTTCCTCCAAACACGGCGAGTGGAGTTTAGACCAAAAAGCTCTATTTTTGTCTCATCAGACCACATGACCTTCTCCCATTCCTCCTTTGGATCATCCAGATGGTCATTGGCAAACTTCAGACGGGCCTGGACATGCGCTGGCTTGCGCAGGGGGACCTTGCGTGTGCTGCAGGATTTGAATCCATGACGGCGTAGTGTGTTACTAATGGTTTTCTTTGAGACTGTGGTCCCAGCTCTCTTCAGGTCATTGACCAGGTCCTGCCGTGTAGTTCTGGGCTGAACCCTCACCTTCCTCATGATCATTGATGCCCCATGAGGTGAGATCTTGCATGGAGGGTGATTGACCGTCACCTTGAACTTCTTCCATTTTCTAATAATTGCGCCAACAGTTGTTGCCTTCTCACCTAGCTGCTTGCCTATTGTCCTGTAGCCCATCCCAGCCTTGTGCAGGTCTACAATTTGATCCCTGAGGTCCTTACACAGCTCTCTGGTCTTGTCCATTGGGGAGAGGTTGGAGTCTGTTTGATTGAGTGTGTGGACAGTTGTCTTTTATACAGGTAATGAGTTCAAACAGGTGCAGTTAATACAGGTAATGAGTGGAGAACAGGAGGGATTCTTAAAGAAAAACTAACAGGTCTGTGAGAGCCGGAATTCTTACTGGTCGGTAGGTGATCAAATACTTATGTCATGCAATAAAATGCAAATTAATTACTTAAAAATCATACAATGTGATTTTCTGGATTTTTGATTTAGATTCCGTCTCTCACAGTTGAAGTGTACCTACGATAACAATTACAGACCTCTACATGCTTTGTAAGTAGGAAAACCTGCAAAATCGGCAGTGTATCAAATACTTGTTCTCCCCACTGTATTGTAGACTTGTCAACAGAGATGTTAGCATCTTGCAGAGATTTCTGTCTTTAGCTGACACTCTAAGGTTCTTCTTAATTAACCTCATTGAGCATTCTGCGCTGTGCTCTTGCAGTCGTCTTTGCAGGATGGCCACTCCTAGGGAACCGTGCTGAATTTCTCCATATATAGGCAATTTGTCTTACCGTGGACTGACTTTTAGAGATACTTTTGTAACCCTTTCCCTTTTTGAGGCATGGTTCACTTCAGGCAATGCTTCTTGTGAATAGCAAACTCAAATTTTGTGAGTGTTTTTTATGGGACAGGGCAGCTCTAACCAAAATCTCCAATCTCGCCTCATTGATTCGACTCCAGGTTAGTTGACTCCAGACTCCAATTAGCTATTGGAGAAGTCATTAGCCTAAAGGTTCCCCTACGTTTTCCAACCTACTCTGTGACAAATTTAAATGATGTATTCAATATAGACAAGAAAAATACAATAATGTGTGTGTTATTAGTTTAAGACTTAGTTGAAGATCAAATCAAATTGTATGTCAAATGTATGCAGAAATCCAGGTAAATCCAAAGGGACACTGTATATGCAGTTGAAGTCGGAAGTTTCCGTAAACTTAGGTTGGATTCATTACCACTCGTTTTGCAACCACTCAAATTTCTAGTTAACAAACTATAGTTTTGGCAAGTCGTTTAGGACATCTACAGTGTGCATGACTCAAGTCTTTTTTTACAGCAATATTTTACAGACAGATTATTTCCCTTACAATTCACTCTATCACAATTACACTGGGTCAGAAGTTTACATACACTAAGTTGACTGTGCCTTTAAACAACTTGGAAAATTCCAGAAAATGATGTCATGGCTTTAGAAGCTTCTGATAGGCTAATTGACATAATTTGAGTCAATTGGAGGTGTACCTGTGGATGTATTTCAGGGCCTTACCTTCAAACTCAGTGCCTCTGCTTGACATCATGGGAAAATCTAATGAAATCAGCCAAGACCTCAAGAAAATTGTAGACCTCCACAAGTCTGGTTCATACTCAGGAGCTATTTCCGAACGCCTGAAGGTACCATGTTCATCTGTACAAACAATAGTATGTAAGTATAAACACCATGGGACCACGCAGCCGTCATACCGCTCAGGAAGGAGACACGTTCTGTGTAGTGTCTGTCTGTCTAGTGTCTGTCTGTGTAGTGTCTGTCTGTGTAGTGTCTGTCTGTCTAGTGTCTGTCTGTCTAGTGTCTGTCTGTCTAGTGTCTGTCTGTCTGTCTAGTGTCTAGTATCTGTCTAGTGTCTGTCTGTCTAGTGTCTGTCTGTCTAGTGTCTGTCTGTCTAGTGTCTGTCTGTGTAGTGTCTGTCTGTGTAGTGTCTGTCTGTCTAGTGTCTGTCTGTCTAGTGTCTGTCTGTGTAGTGTCTGTCTGTCTGTCTAGTGTCTAGTATCTGTCTGTCTAGTGTCTAGTATCTGTCTAGTGTCTGTCTGTCTAGTGTCTGTCTGTGTAGTGTCTGTCTGTCTAGTGTCTGTCTGTCTGTCTAGTGTCTAGTATCTGTCTGTCTAGTGTCTAGTATCTGTCTAGTGTCTGTCTGTGTAGTGTCTGTCTGTCTGTCTAGTGTCTAGTATCTGTCTAGTGTCTGTCTGTGTAGTGTCTGTCTGTCTGTCTAGTGTCTAGTGTCTGTCTGTGTAGTGTCTGTCTGTCTGTCTAGTGTCTAGTATCTGTCTAGTGTCTGTCTGTGTAGTGTCTGTCTGTCTAGTATCTGTCTAGTGTCTGTCTGTCTAGTGTGTCTGTGTAGTGTCTGTCTGTCTAGTGTCTGTCTGTCTGTCTAGTGTCTGTCTGTCTAGTGTCTAGTGTCTGTCTAGTGTCTAGTGTCTGTCTAGTGTCTGTCTGTCTAGTGTCTGTCTGTCTAGTGTCTGTCTGTCTAGTGTCTGTCTGTCTAGTGTCTGTCTAGTGTCTGTCTGTCTGTCTAGTATCTGTCTGTCTAGTATCTGTCTAGTATCTGTCTAGTGTCTAGTATCTGTCTAGTGTCTGTCTGTGTAGTGTCTGTCTGTCTAGTGTCTGTCTGTGTAGTGTCTGTCTGTCTAGTGTCTAGTATCTGTCTAGTGTGTCTGTGTAGTGTCTGTCTGTCTAGTGTGTCTGTGTAGTGTCTGTCTGTCTAGTGTCTGTCTGTGTAGTGTCTGTCTGTCTAGTGTCTGTCTGTCTGTCTAGTATCTGTCTAGTGTCTGTCTGTGTAGTGTCTGTCTGTCTAGTGTCTGTCTGTGTAGTGTCTGTCTGTCTAGTGTCTGTCTGTCTGTCTAGTGTCTAGTATCTGTCTAGTGTCTGTCTGTGTAGTGTCTGTCTGTCTAGTGTCTAGTATCTGTGTAGTGTCTGTCTGTGTAGTGTCTTGTCTGTGTAGTGTCTTGTCTGTAGTGTCTAGTGTCTGTGTAGTGTCTAGTATCTGTCTAGTGTCTGTCTGTGTAGTGTCTGTCTGTCTAGTGTCTGTCTGTCTAGTGTCTGTCTGTGTAGTGTCTAGTATCTGTGTAGTGTCTAGTATCTGTGTAGTGTCTTGTCTGTGTAGTGTCTTGTCTGTGTAGTGTCTTGTCTGTGTAGTGTCTAGTATCTGTCTAGTGTCTGTGTAGTGTCTAGTATCTGTGTAGTGTCTAGTGTCTGTGTAGTATCTAGTATCTGTCTAGTGTCTGTCTGTGTAGTGTCTAGTATCTGTCTAGTGTCTAGTGTCTGTCTGTGTAGTGTCTAGTATCTGTCTGTAGTGTCTAGTATCTGTCTAGTGTCTAGTGTCTGTCTGGTGTCTAGTATCTGTGTAGTGTCTAGTGTCTGTCTGTGTAGTGTCTAGTATCTGTCTGGTGTCTAGTATCTGTGTAGTGTCTAGTGTCTGTGTAGTATCTAGTATCTGTCTAGTGTCTGTCTGTGTAGTGTCTAGTATCTGTGTAGTGTGTAGTGTCTAGTGTCTGTCTGTGTAGTGTCTGTCTGTGTACTGTCTAGTATCTGTCTGTAGTGTCTGTGTAGTGTCTAGTGTCTGTCTGTCTGTGTAGTGTCTAGTATCTGTCTGTGTAGTGTCTAGTGTCTGTCTGTGTAGTGTCTTGTCTGTGTAGTGTCTTGTCTGTGTAGTGTCTTGTCTGTGTAGTGTCTTGTCTGTGTAGTGTCTTGTCTGTGTAGTGTCTTGTCTGTGTAGTGTCTTGTCTGTGTAGTGTCTAGTGTCTGTGTAGTGTCTAGTATCTGTGTAGTGTCTGTCTGTGTAGTGTCTAGTATCTGTAGTGTCTAGTGTCTGTGTAGTGTCTAGTGTCTGTGTAGTGTCTAGTATCTGTGTAGTGTCTAGTATCTGTGTAGTGTCTGTCTGTGTAGTGTCTAGTATCTGTAGTGTCTGTGTAGTGTCTAGTATCTGTGTAGTGTCTAGTATCTGTAGTGTCTAGTATCTGTAGTGTCTAGTGTCTGTGTAGTGTCTAGTGTCTGTGTAGTGTCTAGTATCTGTCTAGTATCTGTGTAGTGTCTAGTATCTGTCTAGTGTCTGTGTAGTGTCTAGTATCTGTCTAGTGTCTGTCTGTCTAGTGTCTAGTATCTGTGTAGTGTCTAGTGTCCTTCTGTAGCTCAGTTGGTAGAGCATGGCGCTTGTAATGCCAGGGTAGTGGGTTCAATCCCCGGGACCACCCATACGTAGAATGTATGCACACATGACTGTAAGTCGCTTTGGATAAAAGCGTCTGCTAAATGGCATATATATATATATATATATATATATATATATATATATATATATATACGTTCTGTCTCCTGGAGATGAACGTAGTTTGGTGCGAAAAGTGCAAATCAATCCCAGAACAACCTTGTGAAGATGCTGGAGGAGACAGGTACAAAAGTATCAATATCCACAGTAAAGCAAGTCCTATTTACTAATTTTAATTCTTCAGAATGTCTTTGGAACAAGAGATACAAGGAATTGCGATTGTAAAACGTCTTCTCTTTTCAGTGAAATATAGGCTTAGCTGTGCCCAAATGGCACCCTATTCTCTATAGAGTGCACTACTTTTGACCAGCCCCTGCTTCACTGAACATGGTTGGAGTGGAGTTAATGACATCAAAAACTCATAATTCCGGTGTCCCGGACACAGATTAAGTCCTTCACTAAAAACACAAAATGTACAGGACATTGAAACCTAACATAGACAAATGTGTACAATATAATCTTCTCTCTTACCAGATGCGTGGGCCACTTGTAGGTGTACTGCTGTGTTGGTCGTCGTATTGACATACGTAATTGGATCCTCACAGGTTTGTTTCAATCTCATGGATCCTAGGGAATAGGGTGTCATTTAGGACGCACACCTAGACTAGTGAAGTCATCACAGACCATTCACTAGTCACTTGTGATATCTTTGAAGAATGCTTTGTTATAGGCTAATGTACTGTTTGATTCGTTAGAAGTGTCATGCAATAAAGACGTGTGTGTGTGTGTCATTTGCTAAACTGTAAAGCAAAGCTAACGCTTCCAACAGACGTCCCACTGCATGCCAGTCTACAGACACACTAAGCCCCTACCCCCTCTCCTTCTCAGTATTAAGTTGTGAGGCGGCCACACAGACCACCCAGACTTCCCAGTCCGCACTGGCCGCCCAGTCCTCTCGGACCCAGACAGTGACCCTCCGGCAGGGAGGTAGAGGCCCTCGGCGACCCCGGCCCTCCTCCATGGTGGACTACCAGAGCTACAGACACACCCAGCAGCTGGTCAGTAGGTTCCTGGAGCAGCCAGTCCACTGCAGCCTGACCCCCGAGGTCCAGGAACTGGTGGACAGCATCCGCAGCGTGCTGCGCTCTGACCAGAAACAAATGGAGGAGGCCGTACGCTGTGCCAGCTACATAGAACAGGTATAGAGGCTACATAGAACAGGTAGAGGTTTACATAGAACCAGACCTGGGACAACTATAGTTTTACCTATGCTTTGTATAATTTTTTTTTTTATAAATGGGGAAACAAATAGTTACTTTGAAGGGGACTACAACTCTTTGAATAAAGATCCAAACAAATGACTTTTACTTTACAAAACTAGTTCAATGAAGAGCTCTGAAAGTTACTACTTTTTCTAAACTATTTAAATACAGATCTGAGAACACAACTTCTTAATATTTCTTAATATATTATTATATTATTTTATATATTATTAAATATTTTATATATTATTAATTATATTATTTAAATTAAAAAAATATCCAGATCTTATGAAGCTATTGGATTTGCTGGTTTCAACTAATTGCAGGGCTGCATCTGCCACTTCATGTTGAAGATATAAATAGAATGAATATCTAACACAATCTCCAATCTATCTTAGTCATATTTGATCTACACAATACTTTTCTATCTGAACATTCTGTAAATATCTATTCTCCTGAATGTCTATTGCCCCAGGTGTTCATAATCAAGTCAAACCAATTAAACAATTATATTTTGTACAGATAAGTATAAATAAGTTGTGACACTCAATCCACTCAATCCAGACTCGGTTTCCCAAACTTGGTCCTCTGGACCCCATGGGGTGCACCATTTTGGTTCATGCCCTAGCACTACACAGCTGATTCAAATAATCAACTAATCATCCAGCTTTGATCATTTGAATCAGCTGTGTACTATGCATTCTTTGGGGTCCCTAGGACAGAGTTTTGGAAACGCTGAATTAACCAATTATATTTTGCTAAGATAAGTATAAATACGTTGTGATGCTCAACTACTGTATGACTCTTTCAACATGCCACTGAAAAGGTAAAAAGCTGCAATTCACTTAATAATACCCGAAAATACAAAAGCCATTTGAAAACATTGCAAATAGCAAGTTGAATTCTGAGCTAAATCAACTTCTAACCTCTTTGTCCATCTTCTTATTTCAAACACACTATAACATAGTTAAAGGGATAGTTTATGCAGAATACAAACTAACACGTTTCCCCCCCTACCTTGGCTGTAGTTGATATTTGTTATGTGGTATATTTTGTTTCCTTTCGACACTTAGCCATATTTTGTTACTGTTAGTGTTCTCAGTAGCGCTTAACATTAAACTGTTCCTGTGCCTGTGTAATAAAGCTGTAATTACTTTTGGAGCAACATGTTATTAGCATGTTGTTACATAATACTTTGGTAATTGCATTTTAATTGCATAATGAGCTGAGAGGAATAGTGACTGTTCCTTATTCCACTTACGTAATAACTCCATTATTATGCAATTATAAAGCAATTTCCAAAGTCATATGTAACAACAATGTTGCTATTGTAATAATCACAAAGTTAGTATATATAATAACTTCAGCTCACTGTTGTAGCTTTTTTCAAAATACTTTCAAAATGATTTGGTTTTCTGTATGAATATGTATGAATAGTTTAAACTCTATATAAACTATATTCTACTATTTAAAGTATTTGAAAAGTTGGTATTTTCAAATAAACTACAAAATACAACTATTTTCTGCCCAGGTCTGCATAGAACAGATAGAAGGTATATAGAACAGGTAGAGGAGTGGAGGACGGAGGAAGAAGGGCACAGAAGGATGAGTCGGTGAGAAAGAGGAGATAAGAAGAGATACATTTGTGTGAACTATCCCTTTAAACTGGACCATTTATATCCTCCTCTCCAGGTGATCACAGTATCAGAGAGTGCAGCTATCCTCCAGCCCCTCTCCCTCCCCAGGCCCCGCTCCAGACCCAGTGCCCCCCTGTTGAACTGTTCCTACCAGACCCTGCCCCAGCCCCTCCGGAAGAGACCCTGGCTGCTGCACCTCGGGAGCTGTGGGGACCTCAGCACCTTCACCTGGGCGGAAAAGCAGCCGCTAGAGGACAGGCAGGGTGGTGGCTCTGGCTCCAGGTCCTGGTCTAGAGCGGGTTCTAGGGTGGGTTCTAGGTCGACATCACGGGCAGGGTCACACCTGGATCATCGCGAGCGCCCCCACAGTCTCATAGGGGTGTTCAGGGAAACTGTGCTCTGATGGAACTCTGTTATCGCATCTCAAAACCTCCCTAGCGAAGAAATAATGGTATGCTCCACTGGGGGAAAACAGCCCATTTGACTCCAAGTGAAGTGCTCCTACTAGTGGTGAGGTTTGGGACTGCCACTGCTAAAGTTAGTGGAGAAAAGTCCCACATACTGCAAGGATTAGCCTTTGGATGCATGGGAGTGTGTGGTTGTGTATGAGAGTGTCTGTATGTGTTTTTTATTTTTTATTTGTGCTGTGCTAATATTGTTGAAGTGTTCAGTACAGATGTTTGCATCGTGAGAGAATATTTCCCATGAACTATTCTTTGCTATACAACCTGTTCTAAAATGATTGGCACTGAACATATGGCTAGACAGCACCTGCCCCTTTGCCCTCCCACTCGCCAAGTCCCATTTTGGGTGGCGGTATACTTGTTTTTTTGAATACCGTTTTTGACGTTGTTGTTCTGAACCCACTGTCCGCAGGTCATCGTTAAGTTCGCCACCCCCACCCCGTCTGTTGATTGCACATGTTGGTCTGCCTTGTGCGGAGCTTGGGCATGCCCGGGTTGTGCCTGTTTCCCAGTCTGCCCTGCCACTTGATTTTACATAATCATCAGTACTCGGTCTGGTTGGCTGATACGTGCAGCAGCAACACAGGTAGTCTTGTACCTAACCACCATATACTAAAATATCCACACATGTCACTAGCAGCCATATACTGGATCATGAGTTAGACGATTGTGCATATTCTATTATGAAGTTATTTAATAATTTAAGAGCATTTATTGATCACAATCAGTAAAAAAATAAATCAAGCTAGCTAACTAGCAGTTTAACGTCAATCATCAACAATGATCAGCTGAATCCTCACCCTATTTTCCCGTAGTCAATCATGTATTTTTCTGATGAGTGTGTTGTTGCAGAAATAAATAGGCTTATGCAAAAAAAAGTTTGAATGGATTTCAAGATTGAAAGTCTTTTTTTTTTCTTCAGTCTGTGCACGACCCTGCTAGACAGCAATTTGTCACTGAACAATAAGAGCTAGATTCAATCCAACCTGCATCTTTCAAAGGAAATGTTTCCACATTTGCGGTAAACGCTATATATGTCTGCTCAATTGAAAATTTAGGCCTAACTGGAAGGAGAACTGCATGTGAGTCTATGGAAGGAAGAGTCTCTTTCTACACTTCACTATCTACCCAGGAAAATTCAGTTCTACCCCTTCTTGCCTGTAATGTTCCAAATCATGTGCATTTGCAATGTTCAAAATGAATTACACTGGTCATACAATGCAAGAGTGTTTAGTCTTGGGATGCTAAATTTAGCTTCAATTCATTCAATCAAATCCTTTAGACTTGAATTCAACCCAATGCGCATTATAGAGCAGTGCACTGGACAGCGACAATGTGCCTTTTAAAGGCAATGTCCCTAACGTTAGCAGAGATGCCATTCATGGTATAAATGCTGCTGATGTTCCCATGCTTAATTACCTTTAAAAGGCACATTGTCGGCTGTCCAGTACATTGCTCTATAACACACCTTGGATTGAATCCTGGCCTTTAAAGACAACAAAAAGTGTGTGGTCCAGTGGTTACAGCCGCTGACCCCGGCACACACATGTATGCCAGTCGGCATGGGGTCGAATCTGGCCCACTGCCCTTTAACTCACGCTTCCCCATCTTCCACGCTGTAGTACCTCTTCAATAAAGAAAACAAAAGGACTGCCGCACTCTTTAAAAATGAAAGTGACAACAGTACTGTCCTTTTGCAAGTAGTTTATTGTTGTAAATACTGTTACAAACATTCCAGTTCTGGTAAGGTAATGTAGTTCAATAACTGTAACATCACAGAAAAGCTAGCAAATAAATAAACATTGCCATTGCTTTACAGAAAGTGTTTTTTTTTTAGATTAATTACATTCAAAACAGTGCATTATAAACACTAGTTATCCCACCTTTCAGTCACCATCTACTCAAGTGTATGTTTGCTACGATCTCTTTACAAAGTACAACTTTTTTTGCGGGGGAGGTCTACAGTAATATGCCCCTGTGTTTGTGACCTTGTGCGCTCGTCAAATATGTACAGTTATGTATTTTCACACAAATCAACTACATCTCTAGTTCATATGAAACCCCTTCTTTCCGAGTCACATTAAGGGCCCTTGCCATCAGTTTGAATTCTCTTTTCACGTTACTTGTTATCCATTGAAGCTTGCTTATATGGTCAATCCAAACACACAAATAACCATTATAAGTATATATACCTTTATATATATATTTATGTATATATTATGTAGTCCAGCTGGTTTTGGTTGAACATGGAGTAAAGAAGTTGTCATTACACACCACACACACTAGAAGCAGGAATGATACAGCATATTACCGACCAACCGGTGACTCCATAGATAAACCATGCTAGAACATCATGTGGTCAACCGCACAGGAACTACTTTTTCAGTATCATTTAGTAGTTCAATGTCATAAGTACAGTAATAAATAAGGCCAACATTTGATTTAGGGATGAGATAGAATAGACATTTGGAACAATCAATGGTTTAGAGGGGAGAGTAGGGCAGAGGGGAAGGGTCAACGTTTGGCACACAAGCTCAGGTGGCAGGGTGCTCCAGCAGCAACTCGCAAGAGGTGTAGTAGCGTCATAATAATGTGTCCCCTCCACAAGTCAGTGTAGGGGAGGTGTCGCAACAGAATGTGTCCCTCCTACGTCATAATGTGTGTCCACTCCCCAACCCGGAAACTGTCCCATTACGGTTTGTAAAACAGGAATCCAGAGGGGGCGTGTCTCAAGCGGGAAGTGACACAGGGGACAGGAATTGAGGGAGAGGATGTCTGGGCAGAAGGTCAAAGCTCATTCACGTTAAACAAGGTGGAAGCTTCCTGGAATTCATTTTTTTTAATTGTCTAGAGTTCTAGACATTTCTGAATGACATTTTAAAACATTCTAAAATAACTAGATCTGATTCTGTAAGCTACAGACCCAGAGTAGAGCTAGAGTGAGAAGAGTCTTATTTACTTTTGTGAAGAAAATAGGTTTTGAAATGTATATACGGCAGGCCAGACAGATCAATGAAAGGGAGGATATGTGGTTATAGAGGAGGAATCATAACATCAACATTAGTCATTTCTTCCCATTGTCAATCCATCATCTGAGAGCATCTGCTCATTAATTTACTACTACAACATAATGCTTCCATTGTGGTTGACGTGTTCATTACCAGTGGTAAGTCGTCGCATCTTGCTTAAGTTACTAGGGCTATAGCGCGATTGAAATGTAAAGGCACTATTCCTGCGTTCGCGGAGACTGAATTCACGGTAAATGCTGCATATGTTGGCGAAATCAGAAATGACCTTTAAATATCAAGTTGCTATTCACCGATAAGGATTGAATCGAGCTCCTAGTCTCAAAACACTGTAGTCTCATTAATCACTTCTAGTCAGAAAGGCAGCAGGGCCCAACATAAACAGGAGGGGAACATCTATCCACTTTATGCAACAGAGATACATTTGAGGACTTGTGAATCATGTACACCAGAGAGATGATATGTTGACTCATTTCAGTACTTTCATTTCATCACATTTGCGAGATAACAAAATAAAATCTAAAAATAAAAGAATAAATCATGTTTTTTAAATAACAAACTAATGACCCATGTCATGTACTATGATTAAGCATCCTTCAAGTATAAAGATTGAGATCCAAATGCAATGCAATATAATGACCTATAAACAGAATTACAGTATAGTCTGGCAAAAATATTGCAGATTATATTCAAGACATTTAAAAAATATTAAATTAAGACAGAGGATGAAAAATCCTTGGTAATGAAAATATAAAATAATTTAATTGCAGGTTGTTTTTAAGGTTGTACTGTAATACAATCTAATCCAACTGTCCTGATCGCAAAAAAAATTATTAAATCCTGAACTTCAGTTTGGTGCCAAAGTCTGAGGTATTCTATACACATCTGGTTGATCTCTGCTATCTCTCCTCAGCCTAAAATGGATCTGAACAGTTTTAGCTTCTACTGTATTCCACCACCAGAGCCTATAGTACAGAACCTTTGTGGAGGCGTCCCGAATGGCACCCTATTCCCTACATAGTGCACTACTTTCGATCCAGGCCCTTATGGGCCCTGCTTAAAAGTAGTGCACAATAGGGAATAGGGTGCCATTTGGGATACAAACTATGTGAAATGTAACGTATGGCTTAAAGTAACTGCCCAGTTAAAATTTCACTTTTAAAGTTCATATGCTGTTAACTCATATCCAAATAATGTTGTTGACTTGTATGTGACCAAAACATAAATTGTGGGGAAAAAAACACTTCAAAAACCCCACCTCAAACTTGTATCTCAAACAAACCTTTTCAAAAATGCTTGCTATTTTCTCATAGACGTATCACCCTGAGGAGGCTGAGCTGGTCAATCAGCGGTCTACTTGCGTGAATATTTTTAATGACCGGTATACGGCCACACTATTCTGTTGTTGGGGTACGCCCACACCATTCCAACACAGACAAGCTACTTTTTAACATACCAATTACCATTTTTTTTAAACGAAAACCATTTCACTCATATTGTAATTATTGGTCATATTTCATAGAAATCTAGAAACACTGGGCATTTACTTTAAGCTCTGGTCTCTGAGTGACTGTAAACCCTTAAGACATATGGTGGTGTGATGATGCAGAGTCCCCTCTTCCCAGAGTGGAAATAGTATGTGATTAGCCGAACCGATGTTTGTTTTTTTCCCTTCCGTAATAGTGGTTGTGAGTTCTGTTTTCACCTAATCATAGTTTTCAGTTCAAGATGATGCTGAAGGGAAAGATGAGGATGGAGAGCGTTTTGCTATTAATGCTAATTACATGTGAGAACGAGACCAGTGTTATTTTGTTGTCCTGGCAATAGGTAGAATTACATGTTTACTTTCAAAAGCTCCCATTTCAGGGCTGGCTTCTGTCTAAACACTGTCTGACAAGGCTGTCCTCCAGCCTTGTAGAACTGTTTCCCTGGGCTGCATGTTGTTTCAGAAGGGAATGTGAATTCCTTTAGAAGGTTTTAAATAATTTGGTCTATGTAGTGTAGCCTTCCCTTGACGAGGCCTGACTTAAAACAGATGCACGTGGAACTTGAAACTTGGAATGCTTATTATATCAGACCAAATCTCAGCCTTAAAAACAACATTTAAAAAAATAAAATAAATGGGAACGTTTGGTTTTCTCTGTCTTTCCTGGAGGACTTCCACAGTCGGGAAAAGTCCTCCCTGCTTGGACATTCATTAACGTTAGACGGAAGGCATGGAATGTTATGACGAGGAATGATAGGGGCTTGTTGTTCAGAGTAGTAACACTTGTTTATCAGCAGGTCTCACACTCCCTCTCTGTTTGTTTGTGTTGTGGGAGAACACAGAAGTATTCAACATTACATCAGACGAGTGCAGCCGGTGAGAGAAAGGGAGAGGGATAGAGAAGGGAGGTAGACCGATAGAAAGTGAGAGGGAGAGGGATAGAGAGAGAGAGAAACAGAGAGAGGGAGAGAAAGAAACATGGGAAAGAAGGGAAGGTCAGGGTGAAGCTCAGGAAGCAACCCTCAGTATGGGAGGGGCTTGAACAAGCTGTCTTTTTCAGCCAAACTCTACTCTCCACAGCAAAACAATCAGATAAAATAGTCATAGTCATCCAGAGCATTAAGAAGCTTCAGTCTCCAATGGTGATCTGGGGCTTGAGGGAGGGGGTGGAGTTGCTCACACATAGAGGGTGCAGTGATGCTGGGGGTCAGGGAGTGAGGTCATCGGGGGGTGAGGTCTGATGTCGGGTAGGAGAGGGAGGTCATCACTAGATGTAAACAGGTTGCTCCTGGGCAGTTAGCAGGCGGTACATGGCAGCTGGCATCGTCTTCATGTGGATCTGTGGAAGAGAGCGAGAGAACGAAAGACGAAGAAAGTCAGAAAGCCGGAGAATGAGAGTCACGCTGATCATGGATATACAGTAACTACACAACCATAGCCTTACCCCCAACCTTAGCTTCATGTCCACATGCCAGCTCAAGTCTAACCCTAGCCTCAACCCTAACCCTAGACAAACCTAACCATAGCCTTGTCGAGAACCAGGCTTCCCTATACAGAAAGCCTGGGGAAATCAATGGCAGAAAACAAAGATGCCTAACAACACGTCAAACATATGAAATGCCTTGCTTGGGCAGAGCTCCACAGGTGCCCACTCATAACGTCTCTTTTTTTGTTGTAGAGTTTTCAAGCAGAGAAGTTTCACCGACTCGATTTTGTGTGTAGAGCACACACAGGCAAACCATAATTCAGTTTTTACTCCAAGTTTTCTTCCATTTTCACCAATGTTGCAAACTAGCAACAACTCTACAAAATGTATGTTACCTGGTCTGAAAACAGTGACAAACATAACAAAGATGCAGCGCCCATTTAGGGGCATGTGGGGAAAGTTCTTGAAATGTAACATCCAATAGAAATGTAGCTGCTGGAATCCTGTGAACCATTCTAACCATTTCGGCTAATACCAAATTCTCCAGACCACCATAGGAAGCGTGACATGATTTTGGAGCACAGGAGATTGGTGGAACCTTAATTAGGGAGGACAGGCACATGGTGATGGCAGGAGCGGAATATGGGGAAAGGTATCAAATACATCAAACGTGTTTTCCATGTGTTTGATTCCATTTTATTCGCTCCGTTCCAGCCATTATTATGAGCTTTCCTCCCCTCAGCAGCCTCCACTGTTTTGGAGGTATGGCTATGCGAGAATACCCTAAACCTAACCCAACAATGGTTGACAGTCCAGCACCAAAACTGAAATGCTTTTTTAACAGTTACAGGCTCAGAATGACCTTTCCCCTCTGACCTCACCTCTCCCACAGCGTTGGACAGGATGTGGACGATCTTCTCGTGGGGCGTGGCCACCACGCTCTGGCCATTGATCTCGATGATGCGGTGGCCGACCCTGACCCCTCCCCTCTCAGCGATGCCCCCTCGCATAAGGCTGCAGATCTGTGGGTGTGCAGGGGAAGGTCCAAAAAAGGCAGTTACATTCAGACAATCGGCTTAATGTTTGTTATATTCAGTTTCGGCAAAAGCATGAGCCCATCACTTCAAGAGTCACCACTATCATACACAAACGGAAGGTTATTATCACAAAGCAAAGAGGACAAAGTCAAATGCCGAGAAAGTTTGGGGCTCATCACACAACACATGGTCTCCCTGGTGATACCCACAATGCCGTTCTGTACGCTGAAGCCCAGCTGGTATCTGAGGTCAGGTCGTCTGATGAGCACCGTTGTAACAGGAGGACACCTGACAATGTTCAGCTTGATACGAGACTGGTTCTTCAGACCCTGAGAGAGAAGAGAAGTGGAGAATTAATTAAACTAGTCTAATAAGATAATTGGTAGGCGACAAGTATAGATTTTGGCTGTGTGTACTGCACTGTCCTCTGCATTCCCGTTCTCACATAAAAGAGAACACGGTCATTGTAAGAGGAGAGGATACAGAGATAGCGAGGAAAGAAAGAGGATGCAGAGATAGATGAGAAATAAAGGAAGGAGAGTTATAAGAGATATCCTGTCCTCCAGTACCTTGATGACACTCTGGCAGACAGGGGCAGGCCTACCAGACTAATGGAAGGAGAGAGAAAGAGAGGGAGGAGAGAGTGTGTGTGGACAGGGGTAGCCCCACCAGACTGATTGAAGATAAGAAAGGGAGGGAGGGAGGGAAAAGGAGAGAGAGAAAGAGAGAGAGGAGAGAGTGTGTGTTACCTTAATTATGGTCTGGCAGGTGGACAGGGGTAGCCCCACCAGACTGGTCCCGTTGATAGACATAATCTGGTCTCCGATATTAAGACGGCCTGACTTCTCCGACGGACCAGCATGCATCATGTTGGCGATGATGACTGTGGGCAGGATGGAGCCCCACCCACTCTCCACAATGACCACGCCCAGAATCTCACCTTTCTGCTTCTCGATGTAAATCTGGGGAGAACCACAATCAGTCAATCGATCAATTGGTTGATCTCAATGTATTTATAAAGCCTTTTTTTACATCAGCAGTTGCCACAAAATGCTTTTACAGTAACCTGGTCTACACCCCAAATAAAGAGCAAACCCTTCTCTCTACATAGGCTGCGTTTACACAGGCAGCCCAATTCGGATTTTTTTTGTGTGCTAAAATTGTTTTATTGGCCAATCAGATCAGCTCTTGGGCAAACTATCATAATTGGGCTGCCTGTGTCAACCCAGCCATAGTTCACTACTTTTGGCATAATAAAAAATGTTTTGTTTAACTACGTTGTACATCCGTGGTTGCCATGGCACCTTGTTCTGTGTTTTTTATGTGTTCTTTCAATTTATTTGTTGTGGATTTTCATTGCTCTGTGTTTCACTTACATTTGGTTGTCTTGCCTCACAGTTGCAGGACAGATCAAAAGTATATTTGTTTGGCTTGATAGTTACACTATTTGGATTTAAATAATGCAGCACTGGCTTTTTTGTTTCATCTGCTGGGTTTGACAACTGCTTGCAGTTTCCAGGGATGGCAGAGAAGGCAAAGGGACTGTTCCTAACCAGTATCAATGTGTGTTGGCTTTATATTTGTCATTTTAATGACGCATTAAAAGATTAATCATAATCAAGACTCCATGCCCTACACCCAAGTGGGGTGCCACTTTTTCGGGCAATGGAGGACCTGTACCTGTGGAGGAGCCACTCCTGTGGAGGAACTGAACGTCGGAGGAGCAGGTGTGGTGCACTGACTAAGAGTCTTTGCTTCTTCTTGACTGTACCATCGATGCCCCCTCCACTCAAGCTATACTGCATTTCCAGCGAACTGCCTCAACTCCCTTCCCATCATCTGACACCGACTACTAGAGAGCCTTTTCAATCTCCATCAAAGAGGACCACTTTTCTTTTAGGGGGAATAAGTCTCAGACTTTTAGTGATATACTATCGCATTTTTAAAAAATGTACTGTGTTTTTTTAACTGGTAAAATCAATTGATTAATTCTCCAGAGACCTGCCTGGGAGATCCCAGTGTCTGAGAGACTCACATCTTTGCTGCTTTGCTTCATTTCGAACTTGAGTTCTTACTCCGCGCCATGGTCTTAGAACCAATCCCTGCCTGCCGTGGCCAAGACTGGACATGGGTGGTTTCAAGGTTAAAAATGATTCAGTGGTGCTGCTGACTGGAGACAGTTTATAGCATAGTAAGAACTCCGCTCTTCATTCGTAAAACCACGGTCGTTCTCGGACTTGTAGAAGTGGAACAGATGTATTAATACACCGTAGCGTTAGCTTTACGAACGCCTTTAGTAAGATGAAACCAGGTACAGAATACAGACGGGTACTGTTCATCATTCTACAACAGACTCACGTCTTTGCAGTTCTCAGACTTGGAGAAGTGTATGAGGTCGTCGTTGTACATGTCCTGAGTGTTGAGCAGGTCACTGTACTCCTTCTGACTCAGGTCCTCTGGGTTGATGCCGTTAGCCCGCAGGAACTCCTGGTACGCCACACTGAAGGCCTGGCCTATAGACTGGGCAATCAGCTGGGCCTGGAGAGGGAGAGTGGGAGAGAGGGAGGCAAGGGACAGAGGAGAGGGAGGGAAATAAACTGTGACAGTGATTTGTTAGACATACAGTGATGATTTAAAATCCAATCAAAAAGACTGCGTAGGGGCTTTAAACAGAACAAACCAATCAGGACAGAAGTGTTTCATATTGATGAGATGAATGTTTCATCTCTCTGAGTCACACTATGTCTTCTGGCCGACCTTTCCTTTCTCTGTACTCCAGTGATTTGAGATCAACTTCAGAAGACATAGTGTGACTCAGAGAGATGAAACATTAATCTCATCAATATGAAATACTTCTGTCCTGATTGGTTTGTTCTGTTTACTGGAATGTGTCATCACTGGCATCTCTGTGTGTGTGTGTGTGTGTGTGTGTGTGTGTGTGTGTGTGTGTGTGTGTGTGTGTGTGTGTGTGTGTGTGTGTGTGTGTGTGTGTGTGTGTGTGTGAACCCAGTTACACCAGGGGTCCCAAAAACAACTCTGTCAAGTGAAATGAACCATTAGATGATAAGGGAGGGTGTGGAGACTTGATTATGATTCATTAATGCAACATTAAAATGCTATAATGTTGAGAGTCAGTAAACAGGACGAGTCGAATCCAGATACAGAGAGAAAAATTATGAGAAAGAGAGGGAGAGAGCGCGGTGGAGAGACTAAGGGTTGTAGTTGTAACCACAAAGAGAGAGAGTGTGTGAAAGACCAATATAAAGTAAGGGTTGTAATCACAAAAGATACAGAGAAAGTTATACAGAGTGACAAAAAAATGAATGAACAAACGAGAAAGAGTGAGAGAGTAAAAGACAGAGAGTAAGTAGGGAGGGAGCGAGAGAGAGATGAAGAGACATCGTTTGAAAGTAAAAGTAAAGTGAGATCCTCACATCCTCGGACTCAAAGACGTGGCAGATCATCTTGTACTGCCGTTGTTTCTCGTCCTCAGCGGGGTCTGACGCCTCCACGCTGTCCATGGAGTCTGGGCGGGGCATACGGCGTCTTGCCATCAGAACCACAATGTTGCCGATGTCAGCGATGTAGGAGATGGTCCTCAGAGGGTGGTCCATCATCGTCTCCTGTAGATAGAGGAGAGATAGGGTCAAGGGTTAAGAGGTGATGATTAGGGTTAGGGGTTGAAGTGTGATGATAGGGTTATGGTCAGGGTTCAAGGGTTAAGGGGTGATGTTATGGTCAGGGGGTGGCCCATCATGGTCTGCTGTAGACACAGAGGGGACAGTCAATACCATACGTTTCAGGTCTACCAGATTCAACCCTTCTCTATGTCTATGGTCAGGACAGGGAGGGCACAGAAAGAAGAAACTCAGGACCAAACCATTATCAAAGCAACTCCATCAGTTGTCTTGTGAAAAAATCTACATTCAAGAAACACTATATTGATTGTCCCAGGGGTACTTGTACAGGTGTGGCCAGGCCCCCTGATTGACCCCACGCTGATTGGCCCCACGCTGCGATTAATGAGCCAGGAGGAGAGGAGGAGAAATGTCAACAGAGAAGTGGACAACATAGAAGATGAGAGACAGAGAGAGTGTACCTGTGAGTCAGCGTTGAGGACTTTAATCCTCTGGGTGGAGATGAAGAGGTCCACCTCCGTCATGGGCTGGGCCTCACCTTCTGGAGCCTGCTTAGACACACACACAGACCGATACATACAGTGACAGAGAAAGACACAGAGACAGAACAGGGCAATTGAGCATCTAGTCTATTATTAGAGCAGTACAGCTGACAGTCCATTATTATCATTCCACAACTAGACAGAGGTCAGAGACAAGTCCACAACTACCCGAGATAACACTGAAGGAAGACACCAGCACTTTCAATCAATCAAAAGCTTTGAGGTGTTCAGAATGTTGCAGGTAGTGTGTGTGTGTGTGTGTGTGTGTGTGTGTGTGTGTGTGTGTGTGTGTGTGTGTGTGTGTGTGTGTGTGTGTGTGTGTGTGTGTGTGTGTGTGTGTGTGTGTGTGTGTGTGTGTGTGTGTGTGTGTGTGTGTGCGTGTGTGTGTGTGGAGTTGTTGTTTTCCTTCAGTGTAATTCTGGCTTGTACAGTGTATTCAGAGTTAGTCCAGTAGTTAGTTGAGTATAGCCTGTCCATAAGTAGCAGAGAGACTGGAGTTAGTAATGGGGTTAGTCTTATTAGTTATACTGTGGTGTTTCTCAACTTCCCTCCTGGGGACCCACTGTGTTAACTGGGTTTCACCCTAGTTATATTGGTTTTTGGCCACTTCATTTAAGTCGTATTACAGTGATGAGAGTGTTGGTTGTAATGAAAACCTGGATGGATGCCTGTGAGTCCCCAGGACCAGAGTTGGGAAACTTTGGGGTTACAGTGAATACTTAGTCGGTCTGTGTTGGAAAAGAGAGGTGCTGCTCTGTGTAATGTTAGCCATCCACAGGATTCACAGTGCTAACAGCCTTGCAATTGTTACAACCACAGTGAAGTACCACACTAATACAGAAGCTTGTGCCAAAAACCTCTTCAATTACGATCACAAACACAACACAACTTCATGGTATAACAAAAATGGCTGCACAGCCATTTTCTGCATCCAGCAATTTCAGTTTCTCCTCATATAAAGCTTTTATTCGTTGTACATCTATGTCATGTGTCCATGTATTCCTGTCAGTATCTTGTAGAAACTCTATAGGAGGATAAAATCAAATGTCTGACATGGAATGACAAAATGGTGACGGATTTAACTGACAGACAAACCTAAGAATGGTATACATAACATGACTGCAAATCAACAGAGAGGACTTTGTTGCTGGATTCAGAAAATACAGCGAGTAAAATAAGTAGAAAAATAAGGAAAGAGGAAAGAGAGACTTTACAACACAGCATGAGTCCCTAATGGCACCCTATTCCCTATATAGCCTATTGGGCGCTGGTCAAAAGTAGTGCATTAAATAGGGAATAGGGTGCCATTTGGGACATAGACACAGACAGACACAGGAAAACACAACGGAACACTGCGGTAATCAATGAGGAGTACCGCACCTTCTTCTTGTTTTTGGCTAATTTCTGGGCCGTCTGCTTGGCATGGAACAAACATACATACAGGAGAATGGGTTAGACTGAAGCAGGGCTTAGGGCTCAGGCAGGGTGCGCTGTGTGTATGTGCTTGTTTTCCATTGTCAGGACGCAATATCCTTACATTTCATCTTAATGTCCTGAACAGATAAGAAACAACTTTTTTTGAAAAGTCAGGACTTTCTTCAGGTCCTCAATTTGTTCAAAATTGCTATTTTAAGCTAAAGGGTTATGTTTAGGGTTAAGTTTAATTGTTTAGGGGTTAGGGTTAGGTTCAAGGTTAACGGTTAGGGAAAATAGGATTTGTAATGGTGCAAAAGAATTGACACTCCAAAAAGTCCTGACATTTCACAATCACACAGCTGTTGCTATTTTAAGCAAAATATGCATCCTGTTTGCAGTGTGTGTGTGCTTGTGTGTGGTCAGAGTGTAGGGCCGAAGTTGCATGGGCATAGATAGTAGGCCTATGGATCTGGGGAGGGGATTGAGTGGCAGTGTGTGTATTGATTACATCCATTGGGACATTCCATTTTAGAACATATCATACATACATTTAAATGTCTGGGATTCAACCAGTCTGAAGTCAACCAGTCTTTAAAAAAGTACCCAATGGCATATCTACTTTACTGTTCAGTGGGTTATGTTTTGGCCAGCAGGTGACTCACTAGTGCACTAAAAGGATTTAGACACAGTTATTACCACCCTAATACTTTTTGAAATTAAACTGCACCATTAATTTATGGTCAAATTCACTGAATGAGGTCAATTAATGTGAAAGTGTATCATGCTTAATTGGAATATTGAGTATGTCTTTACAATACATAGTAAACTAATAGGTACAGTGCCTTCGGAAAGTATTCAACCACCTTGACTTTCCCACATGTAGTTGTGTTACAAAGTGCAATTAAAATAGATTGAATTGTAATTGTTTTGGCAATATCAAAGTGGAAAAAAATACATTCTAAAATTAATATAAACTGAAACACTAATATAGCTTGAGTATTAAGTATTCAACCCAATACATGTTGGATAACACCTTTGGCAGTAATTACAGCTGTGAGTCTTGTTGGGTAAGTCTCTAAGAGCTTTGCACACCTGGATTGTACAATATTTGCCGATCATTATTTTTCAAATTCAAGCTCTGTCAAGTTGGTTGTTGATCATTGCTACATAGCCATTTTCAAGTCTTGCCATATATTTTCAAGCCAATTTAAGTCAAAACTGTAACTAGTTCACTCAATGTCATCTTGGTAAGCAACTCCAGTGTATATTTGTCCTTGTGTTTTCGGTTATTGTACAGCTGAAAGGTACATTTGCTTTCCAGTGTCTGTTTGAAAGCAGACTGAACCACGTTTTCCACTAGGACTTTGCCTGTGCTTAGCTCTATTCCATTTCTTTTTATCCTAAAAAAAACTCCCTAGTCCTTGCCGATGACAAGCATACTCATAACATGATGCAGGCACCACCATGCTTGAGAATATGAAGAGTGGTACTCAGATAAGTTCATTTTCTTTGTCGCATTCTTTGCAGTATTACTTTAGTGCCTTGTTGCAAACAGGATGCATATTTTGGAATATTTGTATTCTGAAAAGGGTTCCTTCTTTTCACTCTGTCATTTAGTTCAGTATTGTGGAGTAACTACAATGTTGTTGATCCATCCTCAGTTTTCTCCTATCACAGCCATTAAACTCTAACTGTTTTAAAATTACAATTGGCCTCATGGTGAAATCCCTGATCTCTTTCCTTCCTCCCTGGCAACTGAGTTAGGAAGGGTGACTGTATCTTTGTAGTGACTGGGTGTATTCATACACCATCCAAAGTGTAATTAATATCTTCAACATGCTCAAAGGGATATTCAGTCTGCTTTTTTTTTCATTTTTACCCTTCTACCAATTGGTGCCCTTCTTTGCGAGGCATTGGAAAACCTCCCTGACTTTGTGCTTGAATATGTGCTTGAAATTCACTACTCGGCTGAAGGACCTTACAGATAATTGGGGTAGTCATTCAAAAATCATGTTAACCACTATTATTGCACACAGAGTGAGTCCATGCAACTTATTATGTGATTTGTTCAGCACGGTTACTCCTGAACTTATGTTGGCTTGCCATAACAAAGGGGTTTAAAGGGGTTTAAAACCTCTTGAATTGTAATCTGACCCTTTTTTATTTCTTTTTTTTGCCTACATTTTACATTACATTTAAGTCATTTAGCAGACGCCTTATGACATCCAGTGGAACAGCCACTTTACAATAGTTCATCTAAATATTTTAAGGGAGGGGAGGGGGGGGTGAGAAGGATTACTTTATCCTATCCTAGGTATTCCTTAAAGAGGTGGGGTTTCAGGTGTCTCCGGAAGGTGGTGATTGACTCCGCTGTCCTGGCGTCGTGAGGGAGTTTGTTCCACCAATGGGGAGCCAGAGCAGCGAACAGTTTTGACTGGGCTGAGCGGGAACTGAACTTCCTCAGTGGTAGGGAGGCGAGCCTAAAATGACATACCCAAATCTAACTGCCTGTAGCTCAGTACCTGACGCAAGGATATGCATATTCTCGATACCATTTGAAAGGAAACACTTTGAAGTTTGTGGAAATGTGAAATGAATGTAGGATAATATAACACATTAGATCTAGTAAAAGATAATGCAAAGAAAAAACATCCGTTTTCAAAACTGTTTTTGTTCAATCTTCTTTCAATCTTCTGGTCTAATGTTGTTATGGTCTAATGTTGTTATGATCTAATGGTCTAATGGTCTAATGTTGTTATGGTCTAATGTTGTTATGGTCTAATGTTGTTATGTTCTAATGTTGTTATGGTCTAATGGTCTAATGTTGTTATGGTCTAATGGTCTAATGTTGTTATGGTCTAATGTTGTTATGATCTAATGGTCTAATGTTGTTATGGTCTAATGGTCTAATGTTGTTATGGTCTAATGGTCTGTTGTTATGGTCTAATGGTCTAATGTTGTTATGGTCTAATGTTGTTATGGTCTAATGGTCTAATGTTGTTATGGTCTAATGGTCTAATGTTGTTATGGTCTAATGTTGTTATGTTCTAATGTTGTTATGGTCTAATGGTCTAATGTTGTTATGGTCTAATGTTGTTATGATCTAATGGTCTAATGTTGTTATGGTCTAATGTTGTTATGGTCTAATGGTCTAATGGTGTTATGGTCTAATGGTCTAATGGTGTTATGGTCTAATGGTCTAATGTTGTTATGGTCTAATGTTGTTATGGTCTAATGTTGTTATGGTCTAATGTTGTTATGGTCTAATGTTGTTATGATCTAATGTTGTTATGGTCTAATGGTCTAATGTTGTTATGGTCTAATGGTCTAATGTTGTTATGATCTAATGTTGTTATGGTCTAATGTTGTTATGGTCTAATGTTGTTATGGTCTAATGTTGTTATGGTCTAATGTTGTTATGGTCTAATGGTCTAATGCTGTTATGATCTAATGGTCTAATGCTGTTATGATCTAATGTTGTTACGATCTAATGTTGTTATGATCTAATTGTCTAATGTTGTTATGGTCTAATGGTCTAATGTTGTTATGATCTAATGGTCTAATGTTGTTATGGTCTAATGTTGTTATGGTCTAATGTTGTTATGGTCTAATGGTCTAATGTTGTTATGATCTAATGTTGTTATGATCTAATGTTGTTATGATCTAATGGTCTAATGCTGTTATGGTCTAATGGTCTAATGTTGTTATGGTCTAATGTTGTTATGGTCTAATGGTCTAATGTTGTTATCGTAGAATGTATGCACACATGACTGTAAGTCGCTTTGGATAAAAGCGTCTGCTAAATGGCATATATTATTATATTATTATTATTATTCTTTGAAATGCAAGAGAAAGGCCAATATACGACTTAGGACTCCAGCCGCAATTTTCTTTTGGCCACTAGAAGGTAGATAGTAGAACGTGCAGAGGTGCTATGGTGGCTCTGTCTGATGAGAACAAGAGTAACAGAAAACATACTCTGGGTGTGTATACAGTATGTATGGGCTGATAGAGGCTATGGGCTACAGCTCAGTGCATTTTGATCAGGCGGGCTGTAAAATGCTGAGTCACTACAGTGTGGGCTATGGGCTGGAGGTGCACCAGGAGGCTGATAAACCAGGAAGATGTCAGGAAGACTCAGGTCATGTGACAGAAAGTGAGTGAGGGGAAGTGAGCATAGAGAATGATAGAGGACTCTTCATTGTATCTGTCCCATTATGACTGCCACCTGCAGTTATGGAATGTTTTACTCAAGTATAATGAAATGTCTGATCCCTTCTGATGACCTAGATGAAATTATGTGATCTGCCTTCCCACCTAGTTAAATACTTCAAAATGGGGAAAGGCCTCAATAGCACAGGCCAAGCTAAAACAAGCTTTTGGGCACTAGAGTTCTCTATTATTCTCTATGGAAGTGACACAGTTATAGGTAGAAATGTACTGATGGTGAGATCTTGACCTTTGTACATATTCAGTTTCGTACATAGCATAGAACATGTTTCTATTCAAAATAGATATCGATTTGATCACTTGTGATAAAGATGTTATAAAGCAGTACGTTCCCACTGGGCACAGATGTCATTTCAACATGTAGTTTTCATTTACATTTGGTTGAGATGTCAACTAATGTGAATTTAACGTGAAATCAACAAAAAATGTCACCATGTCATTGGATTTAGGTTAAAAGTTGGGTGAGAAACAAATTCCCTTACACTGATGACTTTGCTAATCCAATCAGTTTTCCACGTTGATTCAACATCATCCGATAGATTTTTTGTTGTTGAGATTATGTGGAAACAACGCTGATGCAACCAGTTTTTGACCGGTGTGTTATCAGACAGTATTAAAAACAGGTTATTAGATATTATCCATTACCAGGTAGAAAACATAATCCAGTACAAGGTCAGGATGGAATCAGGTTGGGCGACATGTAGCCTAGGTTAAGAGCGATGGGCCAGTAACCGAAAGGTCGCTGGTTCGAATCCCCGTGGTGACTTGGTGAAAAATCTGTGGATGTGCCCTTGAGTAAGGTACTTAAACCTAATTGCTCCTATTGCTCTGGACAAGAGCATCTGCTAAATGACTAAAATGGGATCTATCCAGAGGTTCCTCTGTAAGAAAATAATTTGTACTGTCTACCAGCATTTTCAATCACATCATTGCGAGCAAAGAAAAACATTTGAATTAGTCTCTCTCCTCACCTTGATGCGGCTGACAGCCTCCTGGGCCTGCATCATGCGCACGTTCTTGGAGGGGGTCTTGTCAGACAGCAACTGGGTGGAGCCTAGGTAGTTAGCGGCAAAGATGATCCCATCGATCAGGTCCTCTGGGTCACATGGACCTGGGACTGGGAGGAGAGGAGTAGGAAGATTAAAATGCCATGATTTGCCATGGAATATATATACGGTTTGAATCTTAACATGTTCGTGAAGGCTTCAACTCTAAAGATGCAGAAATTAGAACCGTTGGTTTGATTGGGACATCGTAGTGAGAGACAGAAAGAGAGAGAGTGTGTGTGTGTATGTGTCACCAGAATGTCATTGTGCTTCACACAGAGCTAGAGAGACTAGAGACACAATGCTCCTACTGAGCTAAAGCACACAGAATGCATGAGTAAAGAGGGAAGGATAAAGAGTGTGGGTGGGTGTGCTTGTGAGATAGATATAGATAGATGATAGATAGATAGATAGATAGATAGATAGATAGATAGATAGATAGATAGATAGAGAGAGAGAGAGAGAGAGAGAGAGAGAGAGAGAGAGAGAGAGAGAGAGAGAGAGAGAGAGAGAGAGAGAGAGAGAGAGAGAGAGAGAGATAGATAGATAGATAGATAGATAGATAGATAGATAGATAGATAGATATAGATGTGTATGTGTGAGAGAGAAATAGGAGAGAGAAAGACCGCACTGAAGCGTTTGACTGGTGCACTAGAGGCCCTTTCTCTGTCTCTAATTTTCCTTACCTCCCATTCAGCCCTCCAATGACATTTAAAAATTCTGATCTGGTACTAAATGTACGCCTGCACATCAGCATACCCCCACAGAGCTAAATCACCCAAGCATTTACAAGAGAGAACCGCTTCTCAAATATATTCTGCACTGGCAAAATGCGGCCCACTGAAGTAAAGCAGAGAGGGACGTAAAGACCAGGAGCCAGGAGCAAGTCTTACCTTCTACATAGGTAGGAAAGGAGGCCAGGCTTCTCCTGGACTGCAGGTGTAGAGGAGAAGACAGATAACACGTTTACTGACGGGTCACACAGGCATGGTCATTATAACACTGTCATAGCACTATCATGACACTGGTGAAAGACAGACAAACGTTGGTTGACACACTGGGCATTTGCCGGTCATGACATTTTGTTAGCCGGTTTATTGTCACGCAAATGACTGCCAGTCTCACGGTAATTACCCGTTAATTAACATAAACATGTTTACAATCTTCAGGCCTCTATGCGTACAAGCCGCTGATGCGCGCCTTTGGAGCATCTGCATTTGAAAAAGTCTAATAAATCCATTTAATATACACCATCACAATAAATCCATTATTTATTTTAGGCAGGCCTAAAGAAACATTATATGAAGAAAATGTATTTCAAAAGAACCGAATGTCAGTCGGCCTACTGTATGTTATCTGGCTATGCGCCATGCCCGTAGGCTAGTTCATTTAAGCAGACAAGATATCGAATCAGTCCTGTGCCATGATTTTATATTATATTATTGTAAGAATAATATAATTGAACTTAAAAAATAGAAAGGATGTTTTCCCATTGCGGAGTGAGTGCACATATGAAGTGGCTATGTTATGAGCTTAAAAGTTAGCATTTGAAACAGGTCCTATATGCCCAGATTTAGAGTTATTTTGTCAATTTAGTTGTGAATGAAACAAACCTCAGAATGTCTTAGAAATCAAAACATGATGCAGCTATAGGCTATTGACTATTTGAAAAAATCACAAACAAAAGCTTTGCCTCTGGCTACACACCCTGTTCTCTCATCAGGTGATCATATTTTTACCCATCAGACTATTCTCAATTTAATTTAATCTTAAATTTGTTTAGAATGGCCCATTATGAAATGGGTAGGAACAGGAACAGGGGCAAAATACATAGCATCCGTATGCACTCGAATAGCGAATGGCCCCTTTCCCCCAGTTAAATCATGCCGTGTATGCTACTCTGCCTTTATAGCAAAGCAGCTGACAAATAAATATAGTATCAGCTAGGATCCTCTTATTTATAGTGGCAACCACCAAAACTCTGTTTTCACACAGGATTGTAATATATAATCGTCTGGGTTTATAAGAAAAATAATTTAACTTCACGCATCAAACACTGTTTGAGAAGCATGCAGCCTCTCACTGCGCGACAGGTGATATTCCGCCCAACATCTCTATGCCATGGGCTTGACAACCATGTTCCTGCAGCTATCTAGGCTATTTAAAATCAAATACAAATTCACCATAATTGTAGGTTAACTTTGTAAGCCACCCTGCACAACAAACAGCATCGCCTAGGCCTATAAGTTCTCTCCCATATTCACGGATAGAACGTTTTTGTCACGCCTTGTTCATAGTGTTTTGTGTTTCGTTTATATATTTGGTCTGGCCAGGGTGTGACATGGGTTTATTTTGTGGTATTTCGTATTGGGGTTTTGTAGTTATTGGGATTGCGGCTGAGTAGGGGTGTTGCATAGGCTTGGCTGCCTGAGGCGGTTTTCAATCAGTCAGGTGATTCTCGTTGTCTCTGATTGGGAACCGTATTTAGGTAGCCTGGGTTTCACATTGTATTTCGTGGGTGATTGTTCCTGTCTCTGTGTAGTGTTCACCAGATAGGCTGTAATAGGTTTCACGTTCCTTTTGTTGTTTTTGTATTTATTAGTTATTTCATGTATCGTTCCGTTTTTCTTCATTAAAGACATGAGTAACCACCACGCTGCATTTCGGTCCGACTCTCTTTCGACAAACGAAGAACGCCGTTACAGTTTTGAGCGTAATTTAAGCCAACCAGTCCATCAAGTATGCATAATAATACAGTCCACATTCTAAGGTGATTACTAGAATATGTTTAATTTCAGAGTATAGGCTAGACCAGTTTTTTGCCATGCTAATATGTGATAGACTATTAGGATATGTATTGTATAACAGCACAATCATTATTTTAATTCTGTTTTTTGGGGGTGACTTGGGCTCATACAGTTGAAGTCGGAAGTTTACATACACCTTAGCCAAATACTTTTAAACTCAGTTTTTCACAATTCCTGACATTTAATCATAGTAAAAATTCCCTGTCTTAGGCCAGTTAGGATCACCAATTTATTTTAAGAATATGAAATGTCAGAATAATAGAGGATAATTATTTATTTAAGCTTTTATTTATTTCTTTCATCACATTCCCGGTGGGTCAGAAGTTTACATACACTCAATTAGTATTTGGTAGAATTGCCTTTACATTGCTTAACTTGGGTCAAACGTTTTGGGTAGCCTTCCACAAGCTTCCCACAATAAGTTGGGTGAATTTTGGCCCATTCCTCCTGACAGAGCTGGTGTAACTGAGTCAGGTTTATAGGCCGCCTTGCTCGCACATACTTTTTCAGTTCTGCCCACAAATTTTCTATAGGATTGAGGTCAGGGTTTTGTGATGGCCACTCCAATACCTTGACTTTGTTGTGCTTAGGCCATTTTGCCACAAATGTGGAAGTATGCTTGGGGTCATTGTCCATTTGGTAGACCCATTTGCGACCAAGCTTTAACTTCCTGATTGTTGCCATCTAATTTGTGAAGTGCACCAGTCCCTCCTACAGCAAAGCTCCCCCACAACATGATGTTGCCACCCCTATACCATGATGTTGCCACCCCTGTGCTTCACGGTTGGGATGGTGTTCTTCAGCTTGCAAGCCTCCCCCTTTATCCTACAAACATAACGATGGTCATCATAGCCAAACAGTTATATTTTTGTTTCATCAGACCACAGGACAAAAAGTGTGATCTTTGCCCCCATGTGCAGTTGCAAACCGTAATCTGGCTTTTTTATGGCGGTTTTGGAGCAGCGGCTTCTTCCTTGCTGAGCGGCCTTTCAGGTTATGTCGATATAGGACTTGTTTTACTGTGGATATAGATACTTTTGTACCTGTTTCCTCCAGCATCTCCACAAGGTCCTTTGCTGCTGTTCTGGGATTGATTTGCACTTTTTGCACCAAAGTACGTTCTCTAGGAGACAGAACCCGTCTCCTTCCTGAGTGGTATGACGGCTGCATGGTCCCATGGTTTTCATACTTGCGTACTATTGTTTGTACAGATGAAAGTGGAACCTTCAGGCGTTTGAAAATTGCTCCCAAGGATGAACCAGACTTGTAAGAGGGCTACACATTTTTTTCTGAGGCCTTGTCTGATTTCTTTTGATTTTCCCATGATGTCAAGCAAAGAGGCACTGAGTTTGAAGGTAAGGCCTTGAAATACTACATCCACAGATACACATCCAATTGACTCAAATGATGTCAATTAGCTTATCAGAAGCTTCTAAAGCCAAGCATCATTTTCTGGAATTTTCCAAGTTGTTTAAAGGCCCAGTCAACTTAGTGTATGTAAACTCCTGACCGACTGGAATTACAGTGAATTTTAAGTGAAATAATCTGCCTGTAAACAATTTCTGGAAAAATTACTTATGTCATGCACAAAGTAGATATCCTAATTGATTTTTCAAAACTATAGTTTGTTAACAAGAAATTTGTGGAGTGGTTGAAAATGAGTTTTAATGACTCCAACCTAAGTGTATGTAAACGTCCGACTTCAACTGCATTTAGACATGCGTATGCATTGACTTAAATAAAGGTTAAATAACATTTAAAAAATAAGTGTTTGATGTTATTTTCCATTGATTTTCCCATTGGTCTCAGTGTGGTTAGAGGGACAATAAGAGCTCTGAGTGCTAGACCATTAGCGACCTGATGGTTGTTAGTGATTTGGGTACTGCCAAAGCATGTCCAGAGTGCATAATAGGAGATTACCATGACTCAACGTTTATGTGGAATTTGACTGTGTTCATGACATGACTGCCGGTGTTGCGGTAATATGGTCACCGCAACGGTCCTATATGCAGTGACATTTTGATTTGTCACAATGCCTGGTAAGTATCATAACATGGGTATATACATCCACACAAAAACACCTCTTTAGTGGAAAGCGGTGGAGACTCGAAGCTTTCACTCCCTTCAAGCATGGGTGTCCGGATTGAAGACTCCGCCCCCTGAGGAGAGGCCTGAGAGTCTGAACCTGGAGACTAGAGAGAGAGAGTGAGGAGAGGAAGAGAGAGAAATGAATAGAGAGAGAGATAGAGAGAAAGCTCATTTTACTTCCATCATTCAAACATAAAAACATAAAAACATAAAACAGAGCAGGGCCGTGGAAAGATTGGTCATATGGTATACAAGACCTTTCACTGAACCAAATCAATAAGGGTAACACCCACATTTGGTTCAAACTCAACAAAAGCACAGTCCTTAGTGACCAATCATTTACATGTACTGTATGTGCAGTCTATGCTTCTCACTCAATATCAGTTTTATGATCATTTCCAAAGAGAAACCAACCAGTTCCAAGCTGATGGAAATGTGCTTTCGTGTTGGGATTTTAATGCTAGAACAAGTTCCGAACCTGACTGTGTAGACCCATAGGGTAATAAACATATACAGTATTTGGACATTTGGACAACCTGTATCAATGATTTCCTTTCGAGTACATATAGCCCAAACCTCCCTGACTTAAATTTGGCTTTGATAGCTGCCACAAAAACACATTTATACAAAATGAAAAGCATTCTAGTTGAAAACCTCAAAAGAGAAATGGTTAGATTCCGAGTGTAAACTCAAGAATATTTATCAAATAAAAAACATTACCAACCACAAGATTCAGCAAGAATATTGTGGTACATTTAAAGAATACAAACAAAACCTAAGATGTAAGAAACGGAAGCATTTTGAAAACTATGAAAACCAGTTCTGGGAGTAATGGAGTGGCTTAAAAGGAGAACAGAAGAATGATCTAGGCAACATCTGTTATGCAGGTGAATTAGGACCCAAAAGCGACTTGGCGAAAACAGAGTCTTTAATCCAGTAAAGGAAATATGCAATACTCCTAGACAAATCGGAGCGGTAAATAAAGCATAAAAACAATTCCACTCGTAATGACGAGAACAGACTGGAGACTCGATCATAAACTGTAGGTTGCCTCGGGAAGGCACTTGACCGTAGCAGACTCAGACACCTGCTCACCACGCAGCATCTGAGGGAAACACGACACGACAGGGCGATACAAAGACACAGCACGGTGAACAATATACAAGGATCCGACAGGACAGAAACGGAAAACAAGGGGAGAAATAGGGACTCTAATCAGGGGAAAAGATAGGGAACAGGTGTGGAAAGACTAAATGATTGATTAGGGGAATAGGAACAGCTGGGAGCAGGAACGGAACGATAGAGAGAAGAGAGAGAGGGAGGGAGAGAGAAAAAGGGAACGAACCTAAAAAGACCAGCAGGGGGAAAACGAACAGAAGGAAAAGCAAAATGACAAGACAATATAAGACAAAACATGACAGTACCCCCCACTCACCGAGCGCCTCCTGGCGCACTCGAGGAGGAATCCTGGCGGCAACGGAGGAAATCATCAATCAGTGAACGGTCCAGCACGTCCCGAGACGGAACCCAACTCCTCTCCTCAGGACCGTAACCCTCCCAATCCACTAAGTATTGTTGACCCCGTCCCGAGAACGCATGTCCATGAACCTACGTACCTTGTAAATAGGTGCGCTCTCGACAAGGACGGGAGGGGGGAGGGAAGACGAACGGGGGTGCGAAGAAAGGGCTTGACACAGGAGACATGGAAGACAGGATGGACGCGATGAAGATGTCGCGGAAGAAGCAGTCGCACAGCGACAGGATTGACGACCTGGGAGACACGGAACGGACCAATGAACCGCGGAGTCAACTTACGAGAAGCTGTCGTAAGAGGAAGGTTGCGAGTGGAAAGCCACACTCTCTGGCCGCAACAATACCTTGGACTCTTAATCCTACGTTTATTGGCGGCTCTCACAGTCTGTGCCCTGTAACGGCAAAGTGCAGACCTCACCCTCCTCCAGGTGCGCTCACAACGTTGGACAAACGCTTGAGCGGAGGGAACGCTGGACTCGGCAAGCTGGGATGAGAACAGAGGAGGCTGGTAACCCAGACTACTCTGAAACGGAGATAACCCGGTAGCAGACGAAGGAAGCGAGTTGTGAGCGTATTCTGCCCAGGGGAGCTGTTCTGCCCAAGATGCAGGGTTTCTGAAAGAAAGGCTGCGTAGTATGCGACCAATCGTCTGATTGGCCCTCTCTGCTTGACCGTTAGACTGGGGATGAAACCCGGAAGAGAGACTGACGGACGCACCAATCAAACGACAGAACTCCCTCCAAAACTGTGACGTGAATTGCGGGCCTCTGTCTGAAACGGCGTCTAACGGGAGGCCATGAATTCTGAACACATTCTCGATGATGATTTGTGCCGTCTCCTTAGCGGAAGGAAGTTTAGCGAGGGGGATGAAATGTGCCGCCTTAGAGAACCTATCGACAACCGTAAGAATCACAGTCTTCCCCGCAGACAAAGGCAGACCGGTAATGAAGTCTAGGGCGATGTGAGACCATGGTCGAGAAGGAATGGGAAGCGGTCTGAGACGACCGGCAGGAGGAGAGTTACCTGACTTAGTCTGCGCGCAGTCCGAACAAGCAGCCACGAAACGGCGCATGTCACGCTCCTGAGTCGGCCACCAAAAGCGCTGGCGAATAGAAGCAAGAGTGCCTCGAACACCGGGATGACCAGCTAACTTGGCAGAGTGAGCCCACTGAAGAACAGCCAGACGAGTAGAAACAGGAACGAAAAGAAGGTTACTAGGACAAGCGCGCGGCGACGCAGTGTGCGTGAGTGCTTGCTTAACCTGTCTTTCAATTCCCCAGACTGTCAACCCGACAACACGCCCATAAGGAAGAATCCCCTCGGGATCAGTAGAAGCCACAGAAGAACTAAAAAGACGGGATAAGGCATCAGGCTTGGTGTTCTTGCTACCCGGACGGTAAGAAATCACAAACTCGAAACGAGCGAAAAACAACGCCCAACGAGCTTGACGAGCATTAAGTCGTTTGGCAGAACGGATGTACTCAAGGTTATTATGGTCTGTCCAAACGACAAAAGGAACGGTCGCCCCCTCCAACCACTGTCGCCATTCGCCTAGGGCTAAGCGGATGGCGAGCAGTTCGCGGTTACCCACATCATAGTTGCGTTCAGATGGTGACAGGCGATGAGAAAAATAAGCGCAAGGATGAACCTTATCGTCAGACTGGAAGCGCTGGGATAGAATGGCTCCCACGCCTACCTCTGAAGCGTCAACCTCGACAATGAATTGTCTAGTGACGTCAGGAGTAACGAGGATAGGAGCGGACGTAAAACGTTCTTTTAGAAGATCAAAAGCTCCCTGGGCGGAACCGGACCACTTAAAACACGTCTTGACAGAAGTAAGAGCTGTGAGAGGGGCAGCAACTTGACCGAAATTACGAATGAAACGCCGATAGAAATTAGCGAAACCTAGAAAGCGCTGCAACTCGACACGTGATCTTGGAACGGGCCACTCACTGACAGCTTGGACCTTAGCGGAATCCATCTGAATGCCTTCAGCGGAAATAACGGAACCGAGAAAAGTAACGGAGGAGACATGAAAAGAGCACTTCTCAGCCTTCACGTAGAGACAATTCTCTAAAAGGCGCTGGAGAACACGTCGAACGTGTTGAACATGAATCTCGAGTGACGGTGAAAAAATCAGGATATCGTCAAGGTAGACAAAAACAAAGATGTTCAGCATGTCTCTCAGAACATCATTAACTAATGCCTGAAAAACAGCTGGCGCATTGGCGAGACCAAACGGCAGAACCCGGTACTCAAAATGCCCTAACGGAGTGTTAAACGCCGTTTTCCACTCGTCCCCCTCTCTGATGCGCACGAGATGGTAAGCGTTACGAAGGTCCAACTTAGTAAAGCACCTGGCTCCCTGCAGAATCTCGAAGGCTGATGACATAAGGGGAAGCGGATAACGATTCTTAACCGTTATGTCATTCAGCCCTCGATAATCCACGCAGGGCGCAGAGTACCGTCCTTCTTCTTAACAAAAAAACCCCGCCCCGGCCGGAGAGGAAGAAGGCACTATGGTACCGGCGTCAAGAGACACAGACAAATAATCCTCGAGAGCCTTACGTTCGGGAGCCGACAGAGAGTATAGTCTACCCCGAGGAGGAGTGGTCCCCGGAAGGAGATCAATACTACAATCATACGACCGGTGAGGAGGAAGGGAGTTGGCTCGGGACCGACTGAAGACGGTGCGCAGATCATGATATTCCTCCGGCACTCCTGTCAAATCGCCAGGTTCCTCCTGAGAAGTGGGGACAGAAGAAACGGGAGGGATGGCAGACATTAAACACTTCACATGACAAGAAACGTTCCAGGATAGGATAGAATTACTAGACCAATTAATAGAAGGATTATGACATACTAGCCAGGGATGACCCAAAACAACAGGTGTAAAAGGTGAACGAAAAATCAAAAAGGAAATAGTCTCACTGTGGTTACCAGATACTGTGAGGGTTAAAGGTAGTGTCTCAAATCTGATACTGGGAAGATGACTACCATCTAAGGCGAACATGGGCGTAGGCTTGTCTAACTGTCTGAAAGGAATGTCATGTTTCCGAGCCCATGCTTCGTCCATGAAACAACCCTCAGCCCCAGAGTCTATCAAGGCACTGCATGTGGCACCCAAACCGGTCCAGCGTAGATGGACCGACATAGTAGTACAGGATCTAGATGGAGAGACCTGAGTAGTAGCGCTCACCAGTAGCCCTCCGCTTACTGATGAGCTCTGGCTTTTACTGGACATGAATTGACAAAATGTCCAGCAAGTCCGCAATAGAGGCACAGGCGGTTGGTGATCCTCCGTTCCCTCTCCTTAGTCGAGATGCGAATACCTCCCAGCTGCATGGGCTCAGTCTCTGAGCCAGAGGAGGGAGATGGTTGCGATGCGGAGCAGGGAAACACCGTTGACGCGAGCTCTCTTCCACGAGCTTGGTGACGAAGATCTACCCGTCGTTCTATGCGGATGGCGAGAGCAATCAAAGAGTCCACACTGGAAGGAACCTCCCGGGAGAGAATCTCATCTTTAACCCCACTCTCGAGCCCGGCCAGTAAGGAGTGATATGACGTAAGCAACCCGAGCTCTCTCTCTAGAGTATGTGTTGGGTTGGAGAGAGAACACAATATCACACTGGGTGAGAAAGGAGCGGCACTCCGTGGGCTGCCCGGAGTAACAAGGTGGGTTATTAACCCTAGGTTCCGGAGGCTCGGCAGACCAGGAAGTAACAGGTGGCACGAGACGAAGACTCTGGAACTGTCCAGAGAGGTCGGAAACCTGAGCGGCCAGGTTCTCCACGGCATGACGAGCAGCAGACAATTCCTGCTCGTGTCTGCCGAGCATGGCTCCTTGGATCTCGACGGCAGTGTTACGAGAGTCTGTAGTCGCTGGGTCCATTCTTTGGTCGGATCCTTCTGTTATGCTGGTGAATGAGGACCCAAAAGCGACTTGGCGAAAACAGAGTCTTTAATCCAGTAAAGGAAATATGCAATACTCCTAGACAAATCGGAGCGGTAAATAAAGCATAAAAAACAATTCCACTCGTAATGACGAGAACAGACTGGAGACTCGATCATAAACTGTAGGTTGCCTCGGGAAGGCACTTGACCATAGCAGACTCAGACACCTGCTCACCACGCAGCATCTGAGGGAAACACGACACGACAGGGCGATACAAAGACACAGCACGGTGAACAATATACAAGGATCCGACAGGACAGAAACGGAAAACAAGGGGAGAAATAGGGACTCTAATCAGGGGAAAAGATAGGGAACAGGTGTGGAAAGACTAAATGATTGATTAGGGGAATAGGAACAGCTGGGAGCAGGAACGGAACGATAGAGAGAAGAGAGAGAGGGAGGGAGAGAGAAAAAAGGGAACGAACCTAAAAAGACCAGCAGGGGGAAAACGAACAGAAGGAAAAGCAAAATGACAAGACAATATAAGACAAAACATGACAACATCTGGAAAGATTATTTTGAAAGTCTCTATGGAATAATATCATAAGAAGACCTTACTTTAAAACAAAGAGATATCCAAGAAAAACCTCATTAAAAACAACCAGAACCCAATTGACTACCAAATTACACGAGCTGAACTTTCAAACATACAAGCCTTAAAACCTGGAAAGGCATGTGGCCCTGACAGCATCAGGAATGAAATGGTTAAACACAGTGCTCCTGAGCTGCAGGATGCCTAATTAAAACTATTCAACCAGGATTTGGAGAGTGGCTGCTTCCCTGGTACTTGGAACCAAGGGTTCAAAACCCCCATATAAAAAGCGACAAATTACATTGATATTTAGTCATTTAGCAGACGAATTAAACCCCAACAACCATTGAGAGCAATTGTATGGCTTCTTTTGTAGGCACTTTACAGAGGGTTTACAGAGGCTCCACCATGGCTCGTTGGGCAAAGCCTGTGAAGAAATGAATTGGGTTCTTGGAGGGTATTTGGATAAATGCAGAAAATAAGGTCTGTGATAAACACAGGATTAGGAGATTTTATACGTTTTTTTTCCTATGAATAATCTTCATCAGTTTACATCACTTTTTGAGAATTTTAAAGCATTTATGTAATTGAAAAAAGTTAAAAGCTAACGATGTGCTTACATGTAAAAAATAAATAAAAATAAAACTACAGCTCATGCCTTTGATGTCACCAACGCTACGCAAAGCTTCACAGCTCAATCAAAATGTATATACAAGACATGGCTGGATAGCCGTGTAAAACAGCTCTGGGATATCGACAGCCAGAGACTGTCTGAACCCTTTACACTTGTGGGAATTGGCCTATATAGATAGGGTAAATTGAAATGTTTCTTACAGAAGAAATATGAAAAGCAAATGCATGCACAAGCATGGAAGCAATTAAAACAGTTTGGAGATTATGGGGAAATTATTAGACCAAAGTTACAGGCACAACAGTCCATCTGACACAAGACTGAATCCAAACATTACACTATTGATCTAATGTGAATTTTACGTTTACTGTACTTTTTGCTATATTCGTGGTAAATGTGGGGTACTGTAGGTGCAACATAAGACAAAACAATTACGAGGGTTTGAGTGAGAGGACTAACTGGTGTCTCCAAGTGGCCACACTCCTCTCTGTGTGCACAGTTCCTAAGTAATTTCAATGCACTTTTATGACTCAAAGAAGAGTCTTCAACTAAAGGTGTTTTTTGATCTCTCCTAGCTGTGCCGTTGAGGAACTAGAGCAAAGCACACTTCTAGTTGTTTTGTTTGGAACACAACCCTGCATCTCCGCCATCACACAATTATTGTTGCTTGTTTACGCAAACCCATAAAAACGGCTCATTATAAATCGCAATCTGGATCAGGTGGGCATCGATTGAAAGCTTGTTCTGTTCAATTGCCAACGTGACTAGCTTAAGTTATAAAATATGATCTTAGAGTGTTACTGTAGGGCTTTCACAAGGTAATTCAGAGAAGCAAATCGTCATTTTTGATACACAGAGAAAGGATTCATTAGTGCATTCAGGTGCGTGTTCTTCACAATAGACAAACATAGGCTCCTTCTGTTCAGAACAGGCCAGGATATGATGCCATGTCATCTTGTAACTGTACATCAAACATAGTGCTAAAAAAGCGTTGACACTGTACATGACATGAGTTTTATGATATGGAAATGTGAAGTGCACATTTGGACGGGTGTTTGGCTTGCTTGTATGAAATGTGGTGGTTCATTTCTTTACTATCAAATGAGAGACAAACTTATCACACAAGTCAGAGTCATACTTAAGCTAAATCTTTAACAGTGAGAGCTTTGCAATAGCAATGACTTGGCGATGAATCACCGTTTCTGATGATCCGTTGAGAGCGGCGAGACAAAAGTACAAAGATATTTTATAGACTACACCCCTTTCAACCTACATGACAAACAACAGATGTATAGAATGGGTCACAAGGTTAAGATGTGTATGAAAGATACCTATAATACATAGCAGACAGTATCTGCTGTGGCAACAGTTTTCATTGTATAGACCAGTGTCTGGTCCTCCGACTCCAAACTGGAACCATCTCTCCCTGGTACGGTATAGAACAGAAACATTAACTCGTGCTCTGGAATGCTCTTTAGGTTTTATCACCCAAAATACATCGTAAATCTCCTGTCAGTGTTATGTCCCAGAGGCCCATCCTCAGTAGAACACACACACAATAGTTAACAGAATACTCTATTCTGTTGAAAAAATAAAAAACATTTGATGCAATAAATGCCTTATAACATAATCTTGCAATTTTGCCACCATAGACATCAAATGTGTGTTATTATAATCCTCAAAAACTCTGCTTTCAAAATACATTGAGTCCTCTTCATTTATAGCATTTTCCTCACTCCCCAATTAGTGGAAGTGATGGGGAAACGTCTTGTCGGGTACGGTTCTCAAGTGTATTATTATTATTATTATATGTATTATTATTGAAATTAACTATTTCATTATCCTCATTGCATTGTACTGTATTTACTGAAATGCTGTACCACTATACTGCTTTGGCAATATCTACAAATTGTATTTCATGCCAATAAAGCAATCTGAATATGAATGAAAGAGAGCGACAGCAAGAGGGGGAATAGAGAGCGGGGAGAGAAGGGGGAGAGAGGGATAGAGAGAGTTGGGGATACGGAGGAGGAGAAGAAGGAGGAGAAGGAAAAGAAGGGGAGAGAGAGATAGAGGGGTAGAGAGAGAGGGATTGAAATGGGGAAAGGAGGCGAGATGAAGAACGAGACAGAGAGGAAAAAATAAAGAAAGGGAAGGGAAACCAGAGGGGAAAAGAGTAGAATAAGATATATTATATAAATGCACTACATCTCATTCCAAAATAATATAAGTTAATATGGAGCTGGTACCCCTTTGCTGTCTCCACTCTTCTGGGAGGGCTTTCAACTAAACTCAGCAAAAAAAGAAACTTCCCCTTTTCAGGATCCTGTCTTTCAAAGATAATCAGTAAAAATCCAAATAACTTCCCAGATCTTCATTGTAAAGGGTTTAAACACTGTTTCCCATGCTTATTCAATGAACCATAAACAATTCATGAACATGGACCTGTGGAACGGTCGTTAAGACACTAACAGCTTACAGACGGTAGGCAATTAAGGTCACAGTTATGAAAACTTAGGACACTAAAGAGGCCTTTCTCCTGACTCTGAAAAACACCAAAAGAAAGATGCCCAGGGTCCCTGCTCATCTGTGCGAATGTGCCTTAGATATGATGCAAGGAGGCATGAGGACTGCAGATCAGGCCAGGGCAATAAATTGCAATGTCCGTACTGTGAGACGCCTAAGACAGCACTACAGGAGACAGGACGGACAGCTGATCATCCTCGCAGTGGCAGACCACATGTAACAACACCTGCACAGGATCGGTACATCCGAACATCACACCTGCGGGACAGGTACAGGATGGCAACAACAACTGCCTGAGTTACACCAGGAACGCACAATTCCTCCATCAGTGCTCAGACTGTCCGCAATAGGTTGTGAGAGGCTGGACTGAGGGCTTGTAGGCTTGTTGTAAGGCAGGTCCTAACCAGACATCACCGGCAACAACGTCGCCTATGGGCACAAACCCACCGTCACTGGACCAGACAGGACTGGCAAAAAGTGATCTTCACTGACGAGTCACAGTTTTGTCTCACCAGGGGCGATGGTCGGATTCGCGTTTATCGTCGAAGGAATGAGCGTAACACCGAGGCCTGTACTCTGGAGCGGGATCGATTTGGGGGTGGAGGGTCTGTTATGGTCTGGGGCGATGTGTCACAGCATCATCGGACTGAGCTTGTTGTCAATGCAGGCAATTTCAATGCTGTGCGTTACAGGGAAGACATCCTCCTCCCTCATGCGGTGCCATTCCTGCAGGCTCATCCTGACATGACCCTCCAGCATGACAATGCCACCAGCCATACTGCTCGTTCTGTGCATGATTTCATGCAAGACAGGAATGTCAGTGTTCTACCATGGCCAGCAAAGAGCCCGGATCTCAATCCCATTGAGCACGTCTGGGACCTGTTGGATCGGAGGGTGAGGGCTAGGTCCATTCCCCCCAGAAATGTCCGGGAACTTGCAGGTGCCTTAGTGAAAGAGTGGGGTAACATCTCACAGCAAGAACTGGCAAATCTGGTGCAGTCCACGAGGAGGAGATACACTGCAGTACTTAATGCAGCTGGTGGCCACACCAGATACTGAATGTTATTTTTTATTTTATAATAATAATAATAATAATTTTGACCCCCCACCCCCTTTGTTCAGGGACACATTATTCCATTTCTGTTAGTCGCATATCTGTGGAACATGTTCCGTTTATGTCTCAGTTGTTGAATCTTGTTATGTTCAAAGAAATATTTACACATGTTAAGTTTGTTGAAAATAAACACAGTTGACAGTGAGAGGACATTTCTTTTTTTCTGAGTTTAGATGTTGGAACATTGCTGCGAGGGCTTGCTTCCATTCAGCCACAAGAGCATTAGTGAGGTCGGGCACTGATGCTGGGTGATCAGGCCTGGCTCGAAGCCGGCGGTCCAATTTGTCCTAAAGGTGTTCGATGGGGTTGAGGTCAGGGTTCTGTGAAGGTCAGTAAAGTTCTTACACACATCATTATCTTGTCTCTGGAAGCTCGTAGAAATGCAATTCGCAGAATGGATATTCCGATTCAAAGCAATGACCACATCGGCGGCCATATTGGATGCACTATTTGGAATGCTCGATGAATAGAAGCTTATCATTCCATAGAAATTAATATAGCACTAATCTATGGCCTGTCTATTGATTCTCTATCTATGTGGGCGCTCCTATCCATCGATGCTCCATTGCCCAATGCCCATAGTTCCAGTAGCTACTTCTCTGCACAGAAAACACACCTCGGTTGACTCATAAATATTCTTCAACAATATTCAGTGATGTTTCATTCATACAGCTCACCTGTCATACATTTTAGACATTAAGAGAAATTGAAGGGAAAACTATTCCCACAATGAAAACTGGCCCGAATCCACAGTCCATAGAAAAATAAGTCCTGGTCCAACACCTAACAACATAGGAGGAATGTTTGGTATAAATCCACCAAAACTACACTAATGTTCACTCCAAACAAACCTGGCTTCCATGGTTTTCATGCAGACGGTCTACCAGGAAATCCCAGAAGTTCTCCATACTTTGAGCCTGAACAACGGTCAAACTATGACACAGACTGTCCTTAACTTACACACACAGACAGACACTACCTAGTGGCTACAGAACCTGAATGAGGTAAAATAGCTAACCTTCTCTCAAGGTACTGTGGTGGTAATGTATCTACAGTCTCTGGTGGCTTGGTACCGAGTCTGAGCTCTGCTCTACTCCTGTTTCACACGCTATCAGAATTCACAATGGACTTGTCAGAAAGGCACAGGGGTGTGTGTGTGTCTGTGTGTTTGTGTATAGACAGAGGCCTGCAGTGGATGAAAACAGGCTCTCTTCAATGTTATCGGAAACCCTCTGAATTATTCACTCTCTCTCTCTCCCTCTTTCTCTCCTCTCTCTCTCTCTCTCTCTCTCTCTCTCTCTCTCTCTCTCTCTCTCTCTCTCTCTCTCTCTCTCTCTCATCTACACTAAATAAATAATCCTGGGGAAGGCAAAAGTAACATGTCCTTCTGATGAACGGGAAACTGCCAGAACGGAGAAGTAAATGACACTATAGTTCAGTACGCATAATGTCATTATAGCACAGTCTTAACCCATCTCTCTTTCTCTCTCTCTCTAATATATTTAAGGGGCTTTATTGGCATGGAAAACATATGCTTAAATTGCCAAATTAAGTGAAATAGATTGAAACATGTGCAATATGTGTCTCTAATATGGTCATACATTTGGCAGGAGGTTCGGAAGTGCAGCTCAGTTTCCACCTAATTTTGTACGGCAGTGTGCACATAGCCTGTCTTCTCTTGAGAGCCATGTCTGCCTACGGCGGCCTTTCTCAATGGCAAGGCTATGCTCTCTGAGTCTGTACATAGTCAAAGATTTCCTTGATTTTGGGTCAGTCACAGTGGTCAGATATTCTGCCATTGTGTACTCTCTGTTTAGGGCCAAATAGCATTTTAGTTTGAACAGAGCCCCAGGGCCAGCTTGCTTAAGGACCTCTACTCCAGGTTAATTTCTCTGTAGGTGATGGCTTTGTTATGGAAGGTTTGGGAATCGCTTCCTTTTAGGTGGTTGTAGAATTTAACGGCTCTTTTCTGGATTTTGATCATTAGCGGATATCGGCCTAATTCTGCTGTGCATGCATTATTTGGTGTTTTATGTTGTACACAGAGGATATTTTTGCAGAATTCTGCATGCAGAGTCTCAATTTGGTGTTGGTCCCATTTAGTGAATTCTTGGTTGGTGAGCCGACCCCAGACGTCAACTATTTTTAGCCAGATCCTAATTGGTATGTCATATGTTATGTTCCTTTTGATGGCATAGAAGGCCCTTCTTGCCTTGTCTTACCTGTGGCGCTGATGTTTAGACCGTGGTATGTATATTTTTTGTGTGCTCTGGGGCAACGGTGTCGAGATGGAATTTGTATTCATGGTTCTGGCAACTGGACCTTTTTTGGAACACCATCATTTATGTCTTATTGAGATTTACTGTCATGGCCCAGGTCTGGCAGAATCTGTGCAGAAGATCTAGGTGCTGCAATTGAATCTGTCGTACGGATGTGAGGATGATGTTAAAGAGTTTACGTATAGCCAATTGGAATTTGTGGTCTGTATATTTTATAATTTCATTTAGGATACCATCAACCCAACAGGCTTTTTTGGGTTATGGGTTTGTATATTCTGTCCTATAGTTCATTCAGTGTAATTGGTGAATACAGTGGAGTCTCTCTCACTCACTCACTCACTCACAATAACAACGTTAGTACCAGCAGCAATTCCATGAGAGCTGGTGGTTGGTTCTAAACCAGATGTACATTGTGCTGTCTGAAATTAATCAAAGACAAACAGAGCTAATTAATGAGTCTCAACAACAGGATAGGAGACAGACAGTAATCTAGCAGGGCTCTGTTTGTTAAATGTTGTGTGTGTGTGTGTGTGTGTGTGTGTGTGTGTGTGTGTGTGTGTGTGTGTGTGTGTGTGTGTGTGTGTGTGTGTGTGTGTGTGTGTGTGTGTGTGTGTGTGTGTGTGTGTGTGTGTGTGTGTGTGTGTGTGTGTGTGTGTGTGTGCGCGCGCGCATGTGATAAACCACTATGCTGATGGCTTTGACCTTCTCAGGGGATGCGTGTGATCTGATACAATGGCATCAACTCCTCACATCTCTAGACAGTGTCAGGCTCTTGTGACTAAAAGTCAACAAACATTACCTCAGCTCACCGCTCATGCGGCACACCTTTTGGATAATATGATAAGCTTGAATGTGTTTGTGTGTGTGTTGCGTGACTCTACTAAAACCCAAATGACTGCCTGCTCCCAGACATGAGTCCATTGTTGTCTCCAGAGGTCTGAGTGAGTACAAAGAATCTTGCTCCATCATTCCTTCCCCTTTTGAAGAGGAACTTATGTCTTTTATACTCGGAGGGGATTTCTCAGGCTAGCTTGACAGTAGTAAAGTGCCCATCCATCCACTAGTCACTCTCATCACTACTATGCCCCCTGGGTAGTTATACAGAAGAGTAAAGAGCTCCAGTGGTGTAAACCCCCCACCCCCCTCTCCCCACCACCTCAACCCACCAACCTACCATTACCAGCCCCCGTCCCCGACCGTGCATGAAGGCAGTCCCCTCCTATACTACATGTTCACCCACGACTGTGTGGCCAAGCACAACACCATCATTAAGTTTGCTGACGACACAACAGTGGTAGGCCTAATCACCAACAACGATGAGACAGCCTATAGCGAGGAGGTCAGAGAGCCTGGCAGTGTGGTGCAAGGACAACAACCTCTCCCTCAATGTGAATAAGACAAAGGAGCTGATCGTGGACTATAGGAAAAGAAGGGCCGGATATGCCCCCTTTAACATCGACGGGGCTGAAGTGGAGAAGGGTCGAGAGTTTCAAGTTCCTTGGTGTCAACATCACCAACAAACTATCATGGTCCAAACACACCAAGAAAGTTGTGAAGAGGGCACGACAACACCTTTTTTCCCCCCAGGAGAATGAAAAGATTTGGCATGGGTCCTCAGATCCTCAAAAGGTTATACAGCTGCACCATCGAGAGCATCCTGACCGGTTACATCACCACCTGTTATGGCAACTGCTCGCATCTGACCATAAGGCACTACAGAGGGTAGTGCGTATGGCCCAGGGGTGGCAGGTAGCCTAGTGGTTAGAGTGTTGGGCCAATAACCAAAAGGTTGCTGGATTGAATCCCAGAGCTGACAAGGTAAAATTCTGTTCGCTCTGCTCCTGAGCAAGGCAGTTAACCCACTGTTCCCCGGGTAGCGAAGACATGGATGTCGATTAAGGCAGACCCCCGGACCTCTCTGATTCAGAAGGGCTGGGTTAAATACGGAAGACACATTTCAGTTGAAGGCATTCAGTTATACAACTGACTAGGTATTCCCCCTTTCCTGACATACAGGACCTATATACTAGGCGGTGTCAGAGGAAGTGGAGCGCCAAGTCTAGGACCAAAATGCTCCTCTTTGGGCTGCAATCCCGCTAATGGCATGATATGAGAACAGCCAGTGAAAGTGCAGGGCGCCAAATTCAAAACAACATAAATCTCATAATTAAAATTCCTCAAACATACCTTATACCTTACACCGTTTTAAAGGTAGTCTTGTTGTTAATCCCACCACAGTGTCCGATTTCAAATATGTTTTTCAGCGAAAGCACCACAAATGATTATGTTAGGTCACCACCAAACCACACCACAATAAAAACAGCCATTTTTCCAGCCAAAGAGAGGAGTCACAAAAAGCACAAATAGAGATAAAATGAATCACTATCCTTTGATGATCTTCATCAGATGACACTCATAGGACTTTATGTTACACAATACATGTATGTTTTGTTTGATAAAGTTCATATTTATATAAAAAAAATCTGAGTTTACATTGGCGCGTTACATTCACCAGTTCCAAAAACATCCAGTGATTTTGCACAGCCACATCGATTCAACAGAAATACTCATCATAAATGTAGATGATAATACAAGTTATACACATGGAATTATAGATATACCTCTCCTTAATGCAACCGCTGTGTCAGATTTTTTCTAAACTTTACGGAAAAAGCAAACCATGCAATAATCTGAGACAGCGCTCAGAACAATAGTCAAATTAGCCACCATGTTGGAGTCAACATAAACCATAAATGACATGCTAAATATTCCCTTACCTTTGATGATCTTCATCAGAATGCACTCCCAGGAATCCCAGGTCCACAATAAATGCTTGATTTTTTCGATAATGTCCGTTATTTATGTCCAATTAGCTACTTTTGTTTGGTACACCTATCAAAAAAAGTTATATTACAGGTTGAAGAAACATTTCAAACTAAGTACAGAATCAATCATTAGGATGTTCCAACCGGAGAATTCCTTTGTGTCTTGAGGAGGAACGGAACGCAGGAAGATATCATGCGGTGTGCACGTGACCTGGAACTGGCTCTCTGCCAGTAGCCTGATTCATTCCCCTCTTATTCAGTCCCACAACACAGTAGAAGCCTCATTCAAATTTCTATAGATGGTTGACATCTAGTGGAAGTCCTCTTCATTCATATCGCAATGGGATTTCAATAGGGAATGGTTTGAAAATATACCAACCTCAGATTTTTCACTTCCTGTTTGGATTTCTTCTCAGGTTTTTGCCTGCCATATGAGTTATATTATACTCACAGACATCATTCAAACAGTTTCAGAAACTTCAGAGTGTTTTCTATCCAATACTACTAATAATATGCATATATTAGCAACTGAGACTGAGGAGCAGGCTGTTTACTCTGGGCACCTTTCATCCAAGCTACTCAATAGTGCCCCTGCAGCCATAAGATTTCTACCCCTGCTGAACAATGAATCAAATGGCCACCCGGACTATTTACATTGACACTCTGCTACTCATCTATGCATATTCACTTTACAAATGACCTCGACTAACCTGCACATTGACTCGGTACCGGAACCGCTGTAACAGGGGTTGGGTTATTGTTATGTAATTTTCTTGTGTTACTTGATGATTTTTTATATATATATATGTATTTTTTTATTACTTTAGTTTATTTAGTAAATATCTTCTTAACTCTATTTATTGAACTGCATTGTTGTTTAAGGGCTTGTAAAGTAAGAATTTCACGGTAAGGCGCATGTGACAAATCAAATTTGATTTGATTTGTTTGACATCAGCATGCCATCTCCCTGAATGAGACAGGAGTCTCCCTACATGCAACAAAGTCTAACTTTGGTGGGGTGGGGGGGGGGGTCTCTAAATAATGCTAATTGAACTATTCTCCTATTTGTTTAAAATGCACTGCTACAGTGGTACATTTTTAAATAAAAGCTTATTCCAAATTAAATGAACATGTCGACCTCTGTATCATAAAAAATAAAAGAAGACACGTCTTTACTATTAGGCCCGTAAAAAAACATTCTGAAGAGAGGAAGAAAGAAAAGGGACCTCCTATGTTAGGAGGTCCCGTGAAAAAAATAGTGACCCCTGAATGTCACGGTATAATTCGCACTCCGGAATTCAGCAATCCTCTCCGACTCTTCCCCCTCTCTCTCATGCTCGCTTCTCCATCCTCCCCTTTTCTTTCTTCCTCTCTTAACCTACACTCTACCCCCTCCCCCCTCTTATCAGTGTCAGGTTGTCGAGATCTGGCAGGCCAAGACAGCTCCATTTGCAAGGCTGACTGTGTAGTGGAGAAGCTAAGAGAGGAAAGGTGGCGTGCAACCACAGAGCTAGGAGGAATACTGATGACATGAGACCGCTGGTCAAACGATTCAACCAACCTACCCATGCTATAGCTACTGCAGCAGTCAAACGGTGAGGGGAGGAGGATCATTTGTCCTCACAGCCACCACTCAGAAAGCAAAACCTGTATGTGACAAACAACCCCTCTGAGGGAAAGAGGGATAATGAGAGGAGGAGGGGAGAGGAGGAGAGGGAAGAGAAAAGGGGAGATGACGTATTATAGAGATATGAAGTGAGAAGGGGATGGTGAGACAGAAAAGAGGGAAAGAGAAAGATAAATGAGGGAGAGAGGAAGAAGGGGGAGTCTAATCTTGTGGTCTTGAAACCAGAAGGATATGTGTTATTCAGCTCTTCTGCTGTTGCCTTTCTGGACCATGATCCAATACATTCAAAATACAACTAAACCTTTTCTAGGCTGTATCTCAATAGTCTAAAGTTGATTCCTCTTTTCCTTACCTCCTCTCCTTCTATTGTACTGATTTGAAAGAACTGGAGAGACGAGCTAATTTCATAGTGAGCATCCTCCATATTGCTCTCACCTATCTTGTCTTTTCATATAAATAAAGATAGAGAAAGAAGACAAGGGAAGGAAATGAAGCCACTTCAGACTATTAAGAGACCCTTCTTCTTTCCTGTCCTGACCAGTCTAAGGTTGTAACTCAAGATGCTATCTACTGTATCTTTATATAAGAATTACATCATTATTAAGCAACCAGCTTCATTACAGTGTGTCAGGTGACCACACACATGCACGCACATTTACGCACGCGCATACGCACTCACACACACAGGTGAGGTGACTAACCAACACACACCCACTAGTGTTAGTCTGTATCAAACCAGTACTCACGTCGCCCCCTAGTGAGGGTTGCAGGTCACAACACTCAGCGGTGGGACTCAGGTCCTGTCTCATCACCCAGATGGGTTCTTTAGGCTCATCAGGGGTGTAGGGTGACCTCACCGTCCTGGTCTTCACCTCCTCTATGGCCTCTTTGATGTCCTTTATGGCCAGGGTGATGGCGTCTCTTTTCTCACGACTGTTACGAACCCCAGACGAGTCCTCAGAGGGACTGTCTGCTGGTGCTGGAACGCCTTCTCCTTCTCTCTCATCCCCCTCTCTTTCCATCTCTCCCTTTGGATGTTTGGAGTCTGTGGGGGCGTCAGATTGGGAGTTGTAAGAGTCTCCCTCTTCCTCTCCTCCTTTCATCATGTCTTCTTTGTCTCCTCCCTCCCCCAACCCAGCAGCAGCTCTTTCCAGACTCTGAGAGCTGGGACTCTCTCTGACTTCCGTTACGATCATGTTGATGTCCTCTTCACCGTCCTGGTCACAGCTGTCTGCCCGCGGGTACGGAGCAAACTCCGCCTCCTTCTCAGGGCTGTCTGACTCGCCGTCCGAGCGCTCGTCGTAGTGGTGCAGCCTCGACCCCACTGCCTCCTGCTGCCAGTAGTCCCCGCCCCCGTCACCCCCCTCAAACAGACGGAACGCCGCCTTTCTCTGCTGGAGGTTCTCATTGGCATTTGTAGGAGTTGCCCCCTCAGCAGCAGCAGCAGAGGGGGCGTCGCTGATCTCCTCATACACATGTTCTGTCAGGGAGTAGTGGTAGGCTTCAGAATATGCCTCGTCTTTAGGCTCCATCCCTTCCTCGACGCTGCTGTCCTGTCCCCCCGGCACCCTGGCCCCTCCCCCATGGAGGTTGAGAGGTTGGGTGTAAACGTAGTTAGAGTAACCACCACCAGGGTCCAGGATTTCCTCTGCCTCCTCCTGACTGTGGGGTCTCCCAACGTCTGGTAGGAGTTCCCGGGGTAAGGGAGGGGGCTGAGGGGGGTAGTTGAGGTTCAGGTTGGGCTGAGGGTGGGGATGGTGCTGCTCTGACTCAGCGCTCTCTGTGTATCCCTCCGCCTCTGGGCGAAGCATCACCTCATAAGTACCGCCCTCGTCCTCTGCCTCAAGATCTAGGGCCATGACGCAGTCGCCCTCCGCCCGGTCTGTGTGTGTGTGGAAAGCACTCTCCGTGCTGGCCGAACGGCCTAACGCAGAGTTATCCCCCTCTGTCTCCCTCTCTCTATACCTCCCTCTCTCCTCCTCATCCTCCTCTGGCTCTTCTCGTTCTGGGGGTAGAGAGTGAACAGGCTGTGGGGCTGGCAGAAGTTGTTGTTGTTGTTGGTGTACTCTCTCAGCCTCTCTCTGCTGTCTCTGTATGTGTCTCTGCTGCTGTGCTCTGAGCCTGGCCTCGCTGTCCCCCTGTCTGCGGTAACGTGTCACTGCAGGACGCAAGATGGGCTGTGACTGACCCTGGGCCTGCTGCTGCTGCTGGGGTTGGGGAGGGGACTGGGCCCCCAGGTGAAGTTCCGCCTCTGGCTCCTCTGTTGACCTGCGTTGTGGGGCCCCTCTGACCCTGCTGCCACCTGCGCCAGGAGCCTCATTATATCTCCTGTAGCGGGGAGCAGGGTGGTTGTTGTTTTCACTACTGTGGTTGCTAGGCTGCCGGGGTCGACCGTTGTTGGTGGCAATGTGGTTGTCGTGGTGACGGCGTTGAGGAGGGGGCAGGTCGGCTTCTACATGCTCAATCAGCTCCTGGCCATGCTCCACTTCTTCGGGGTTCATGGCTGCCTCGGTTTGGTCGGGGAACGAGGGGGAGAGTCTAGGCGGAATGCATCGCCTGCCGTCTGGGAGAAACGCAGCTCCGTGGAAGGGCTTCTGAGAGAAAAGTAAGAGAGGAGAGTTACAATGCTACTACAAACTAAAACATAGTCAACAAAAGGTACTAAAGTCACTCGTAGAGGACGGAAGTTCAATAAGAACTATTTATTAGTAAAAAAAAACACAGTTTTACATTAGTGAAACAGTCACAGTAATGAGTCTTTAATGCCATAAAGTATGCGACAGCTGGACCACAGTGATAACTCTTGATCATAGACCTCAGAATTTCTTGTTTAGCAACCTGTTGAGGCTCCTTCCTTCTCCCCTCACCCCTCATTGCAAAGAGCACTCCCCAGGCCCAACACACACAGCCACCCACACAGAACGTTCCCCATATCCAGACTCTTCCTGTCATAAAGACCACCTGGAGGTCTAGCCTCTTCTCTCTTCTCTTCCGGTTCTATAGCTGGTTACAAAACAGGTACAGACACCGTGTGTGTGTGTGACATTGACCCACTTTGTGCTGTCAAGAGCCACAGCAGACAGAGAGAGAATGTAAGCGCTAACGTCTTCAGCTCTGGAAGAGAGAGAATACCACAATCTCACACACACACACACACACACACACACACACACACACACACACACACACACACACACACACACACACACACACACACACACACACACACACACACACACACACACACACACACACACACACACACACACACACACACACACACACACACACAGTCCCAGAGGAAAACTGACATGAGTAGAAATCAAAGTGTAACAGGCAATGATTCTGAGGAGAAATATCAACTCCAAACGATGTATGACTACCACCACTAACATCACACATTCAGTAAAACATTGAAAGGAATGTAGGGCCTCTGTTTTAATCATATCATAACCCAGATTGGTCAAAGCTTTCTTTAAATGTAAGCTTTTAAATCAGACATCATCACTGGACTGCATTCAATAGAATGATCATAGCCCTATGTTTTCATTCCACAAACACTTTCCAACTCTTTACTATAGTCAATCAATCAAAAATGAATATTAATTTAATAACTGCCAACAATTAGTATTTGGTTGCAGAAGACCACCAGAGAATAAGAATAGAGGCTCTGTTGAATCATAATGAGTAGATGAGAAGGATTTTCTCTCATTCACAATGAAGCATGGGAATCAGTCAGTCTAGGGCTAACACCCCATCTCATTAGCAAAGAAAGGATCTAAAACTACACACGCACACAGCCAGAGCGCACATCTGTGGTAACCATGGTGATAGTCTCCCTTGACAACAACTAGGTGAGGTGTTCAGACTGCAGCAACAAGGAAACTACCTTTCCTCTCCTCTCTGTTCCTGCTTAGCAACCACCTCACACTTGCACACACAGAAGTGTGGCCGGCACACACACAAGGCATACAAGCACAGGCATGCAGGCTGACATTCACACGTACAGACACACGCACACAAGTGTATTCATGCACGCACGCATGTTCAAACACACGCACATAGACATGCAAACACAGACACACCCTCTCCCTCGGGAACCTGGCAGTCCTTACCCACAACAGCAAGAGGGAGGAAAAAATATAGATAGAAGCAGTCCACAAAAAAAGAGAAACATAACAGCTGTATATCCAAATGAAGGTAGCTACATCAGGAGAGGCTGCGGTGGAATGAAACCACAACACTGTGACAGTCCAGAGGGCGAGGGAGGGATAGAGAGAGAGAGTGTGTGAGAGAGAGAGAGAGAGAGAGAGAGAGAGAGAGAGAGAGAGAGAGAGAGAGAGAGAGAGAGAGAGAGAGAGAGAGAGAGAGAGAGAGAGAGAGAGAGAGAGAGAGAGAGAGAGAGAGAGAGAGAAACTGCTGAAGTAGTAAGACTTACTGCTATCAATTGACTTACTACAGAATGTTAAAGATCTTCTGTAAATCTAGGAGGTTGCTTTTAGATGAATACACACACAGGGAGGCACATGCACACATATAGTTGTTGTGATTGATTGAACACACATCAGTCCCTGACGCAGACTTGTATCCATATACAGTGTGAACAACTAGCAAAGGAGCACCTACAGATAGCTGTCAAAATAATGAAAACACCAGCATCAAGTGTCTTAATGTGGCGTTGGGCCACCACAAGCCAGAACAGCTTTAATGCACCTAGGCATAGATTATACAAGTGTCTGGAACCCTATTGGAGGGGTGCGACACCATTCTTCCACAAGTAATTTGGTGTTTTGTTGATGGCTATGGTGGAAAGCCCTGTCTCAGGCGTCGCTCCAGAATCTCCCATAAGTGTTCAATTGGGTTGAGATCAGGTGAATGAGATTGCCATGGCAAATGGTTTACATCGTTTTCATGCTCATCCAACCATTCAGTGACCACTAGTACCCTGTGGATGGGGGTATTGTCATTATATGGGGGCAGAGCCATGGTCGCCAAAATAATGGCCAAAATAATGTCCTGCCCAGCATTTTCATACATCACCCTAAGCATGATGGGATGTTAATTGCTTAATTAACTCAGGAACCACACCTGTGTGGAAGCACCTGCTTTCAATATACCTTGCATCCCTCATTTACTTAAGTGTTTCCTTTATTTTGGCAGTTACCTGTATGTAACCGCCGTTACTCAAGCGAAGATAGATTAATCCATGTACTGTGCCTACACTCGTGCCCTCTGATGTCAAATGTAAATGCCAGAAGCAAAGGCAGGGCAACACAGCAGGACTCTGGTATGCTAGAGGGCACTGGTATACTGCTATGAAGGAGGATGCTGATCATACTACATGAATGTTTTATGATCATCACTGGGTTTGAAGTATCTCTATACTGTACTATAATGGAACCCCTTCAGTTCTCATCACCCCTTTATTCTCTTTACTGTTCTTCCTATACTGTACTGTATGGAACCCATCCTCCTCACCCCCTCATCCATTCTTCTCACAACTCTCCTCTCTCACCACCTTCCTCACCCACTTTCAGCTCACCCCTTCTCCCCTCTCTCCTCACACCCTCCAAAAAAGTGTCAGAACATCAATTTACAGATCTTATCAGAACATACAGTAGTAAAATATGACAGTTAAAATGCCTGAAAATGCTACATTATGAACCTTGACCCCTCTCTCTTGTCCTGCCTTTGATCGTGATGTGGTTGGGCAGTTCGGAAGTGAGGTGTGACCCAGCTGGAATGACAGGGAGTGGTGATCTGTGGCTAGGATTCCCACTGTCACTTTGACCTCCAACCTGTCTGTCTGTCTACACATCTCTCACTCTCTGCGGGAGAATCACAGGAAACTGGTCTCTGTCAAGGACATACACACCAACACACACAACCACCCTTGTCATAAACAGAAACGCAAACACACACACACACACACACACACACACACACACACACACACACACACACACACACACACACACACACACACACACACACACACACACACACACACACACACACACACACACACACACACACACACACACACACACACACCAGCGCTTACCGTGAACCAAAACACTTGCTCACACGCACACATTCCTGCCGCCAAGTTCTGAAATCCCCTGCAGCTCTGGACTGAGGCAGTGTGGAGATAGTGGTCATGGAAAGATCATACCACACTACAGTACCTCTTCTCTCTCACACCATTTTTCCCTATGCTTCTCTTTCTTTTTCTCTGTGTCTGTCTGTCTCTCTCTCCTTCCTTCCTTCTCTCATATTGCAGGAGAAAAACACACTATTCAGCTCTAGCCTCTACAATGTATTGCTGAAGGTGGGGCTGAACAGCTTCAATACATTGGAATTGCTTCATTGGAAAGTCTGATTCTAAAGTTTACAGTATTACATGGTTTTAGAGTTAGCTATTAAAAGGTCCAAACAGCCATTTTTATCACAATATTCAATTATTTCTGGGAAACAATGAATTACCTTACTGTTATGGTTTTCAATTAAAATGGTCAAAAATAAAGTAAAATATCTTCTTAGCGAAGAGTAATTTCTCAAGCAATAATTTTTGCTAGGACTGTGTGGAGTGGTCTGAGTGAGGGCCCTAATTGGATGAGCCTAATGGGAGGGATATGTAACCTGAAAACTAGCTGGTATTGGTCTATTTACTTACATCACCGGGCAGGCCAAAACTCCATCCAACCAAAACAAGGCTCAATTTTCAGGCAGTATTAACAGTATTATTCAAACCTCATAGTGTGGAAATATATATAAAACACAGGAAAATCACGTTTTGGCTGCACTGGGATGTAAATGCATGTACAAAAGGCACTGTAATGATACTGCAATTAATCCAATAATCCAAACAAAGCAGTTGAAAATACTCAAATACAGCCACATTTAGAGTTATCACACGCATTTTAAACAGGCATCATTGAATAAATCATTAACATGGAACACTTGAAATTACTGCATTTCATCTCTGAATGCAACAAAGCCTCAATATTGTCATGACGGTTTACAGCCGTCGCTGTCTAAAAGCTCAGACAAGTTCTCCTCCTCTCTCCTGATCATTCCTCCTCTCTCCGGATCATTCCTCCTCTCTCCTGATCATTCCTCCTCTCTCCTGATCATTCCTCCTCTCTCCGGATCATTCCTCCTCTCTCCTGATCATTCCTCCTCTCTCCTGATCATTCCTCCTCTCTCCGGATCATTCCTCCTCTCTCCGGATCATTCCTCCTCTCTCCTGATCATTCCTCCTCTCTCCTGATCATTCCTCCTCTCTCCTGATCATTCCTCCACTCTCCTGATCATTCCTCCTCTCTCCTGATCATTCCTCCACTCTCCGGATCATTCCTCCTCTCTCCTGATCATTCCTCCTCTCTCCTGATCATTCCTCCTCTCTCCTGATCATTCCTCCTCTCTCCTGATCGTTCCTCCTCTCTCCTGATCATTCCTCCACTCTCCTGATCATTCCTCCTCTCTCCTGATCATTCCTCCACTCTCCGGATCATTCCTCCTCTCTCCTGATCATTCCTCCTCTCTCCTGATCATTCCTCCTCTCTCCTGATCATTCCTCCTCTCTCCTGATCATTCCTCCACTCTCCTGATCATTCCTCCTCTCTCCTGATCATTCCTCCTCTCTCCTGATCATTCCTCCTCTCTTTTATCATTCTCATTAAGGTTTTATCTATCAGCCGATCAATTACCCCTCATCCTAACGACTTGTCTAACTAATTGTGGGATAAATTCATGTTGGCAGCGTTCTGTCAACAAAGATTTAACCATAATTCCAGTTGAGTCACGCAGCATTAATTCCTGTGATAAAAGAGCCATTTGGAGTTAATCACTGACACACGTAGGGAAGTACTGAACACACACACACATACACACAAACACATGCGCATGCACCAGACCTGGGTTCAAATACTATTTAGGGTATTTAAATTACTTTCAAAGTCATTTGAAAGTAAGTATTTGAATATGTTTTATTTGAAAACAAGTAGTTGAATATTGGAATATATTTGGAAATACAGTTGTGGCCAAAAGCTTTGAGAATGACACAAATAATAATTTTCACAAAGTCTGCTGCCTCAGTTTGTATGATGGCAATTTCCATTTACTCCAGAATGTTATGAAGAGTGATCAGATTAATTGCAATTAATTGCAAAATCCCTCTTTGCCATGCAAATGAACTGAATCCCCCAAAAACATTTCCACTGTATTTCGTGACCTGCCACAAATGGACCAGCTGACATCATGTCAGTGATTCTCTCATTAACTTTTTTGTGGGGTACCCCCCCCCTTCTTCTCAATTTCCGCCTAAAAACATACCCTAATCTAACTGCCTGTAGCTCAGGCCCAGAAGCAAGGATATGCATTTTCTTGGTATCATTTGAAAGGAAACACTCTGCATTTTGTGGAAATGTGAATTGAATGTAGGAGAATATAACACAATAGATCTGGTAGAAGAAAATACAAGGAAATAAACACAAGTTTTCTGTTTTTTATTGTTGCTGCATCATCATCATCATCTTTCAAATGACCAAGAACAGCCAAACATACAGATAGGATGCTGGGAGTGAAGAACATGAGATGTCAACAATAGCTGAGCAAAGTTTTAGACAGATAACTTCATAAATGAATGTACCCAAATGTACCCAAGTGGCCGAATTGGTACAGTGATACATTTTGAAGGAAAGAACTATATACATAATACATAAATGCTATTCTAACACACACCCCCCAAAAAATATATATAAAAAATATTAAAAAATAAATAAATAATAATAATAATAATAACTATTTACACATTTTATATTTACAATATTGGGAAGACCATCAGTCCTCTACACAATATTGTGCTGCTGGTGCCATGGCCCATAGCAGTCTCTTTCTGCTGTAAAGCAGAGGCTTACTGAACAGGTGGTGCAGGTGATGGGGCATTTCCTGTGACAAAGGGCACAACAACGTCTCCCTACTGTGCCCTTTTTGCTCTGAGGCACATTCATGCCTGCAGAGATGAATCTGGGCAGGTGAACACCACTGGTTGGAGCAGAAGGGACAGAGATAGAGGGGTCAGAAGGTGCTGAAGCAATCAATTTCCTCTATAATTTGGGTTAAATTACCTAGACTTTGTTTTAGCTTTTCCTGATTTATTCGCCATAATTTAAATATATAAACTTGCTGAAAATGCTATTGACTATGTACTGCTATGCGTAACACTCGTGGCTCCGTGAAGTAGGATTTGCAATGGGGAATGGCGAACCATGACTGGATAAACGTTTGTTTTGTGTGTGTAATTTACAACGAACGCTTCGTCCAAAGTTGAATGAGACGGAAATCACAAAGCAAGCGGTTTACAAATGTTTTGTGTTAGGCTTTAAAAATGAATGTTCTCAAACAAAACAAACATTCACTGTGTAGTTAAGACACTTGGCATTGCCACCAGAGGAAGATCTTCAAAGGTAAGCCATTTATTTTATTGTTATTTCTGACTTTCCTGACGCTAATGCTTGGTTGGAAAATGCTAGTAATACTTGTGTGTGCGGGGAGTTGTCCTCAGAAAATCACATGTTTGCTTTTGCAGTAAAGCCTTTTTGAAATCTGACACAGTGGCTGGATTAATAAGACACTCATCTTTTCAAGGATGTAAGATACGTGTATTTACAAGAATGTTTACTATAACAAATGGTGTATTTAGAATGTTAGCACTCTGCAGTATCACCGGATGTTGGCCTGGTGGGACCTACCCTAGAGAGGTTAACACAGGTGTGAGTGTTGACGAGGACAAGGCTGGAGATCACTCTGTCATGCTGATTGAGTTTGAATAACAGACTGTAAGCTTCAAAAGGAGGGTGATGCTGGGAATCATTGTTCTTCTTCTGTCAACCATGGTTACCTGCAAGGAAACATGTGTCGTCATCATTGCTTTGCACAAAAAGGGCTTCACAGGCAAGGATATTGCTGCCAGTAAGATTGCACCTAAATCAATCATTTATTGGATCATCAAGAACTTCAAGCAGAGCGGTTCAATTGTTGTGAAGGCGGCTTCAGGGCGCCCAAGAAAGTCCAGCAAGCGCCAGGACCGTCTCCTAAAATTGATTCAGCTGCGGGATCGGGACACCACCAGTACAGAGCTTGCTCAGGAATGGCAGCAGGCAGGTGTGAGTGCATCTGCACGCACAGTGAGGCGAAGACTTTTGGAGGATGGCCTAGTGTCAAGAAGGGCAGCAGGGACAGACTGATATTCTGCAAAAGGTACAGGGATTGGAATGCTGGGGACTGGCGTAAAGTCATTTTCTCTGATGAATCCCCTTTCCGATTGTTTTGGGAATCCGGAAAGAAAAGCTTGTCCCGAGAAGACAAGGTGAACGCTACCATCAGTCCTGTGTCATGCCAACAGTAAAGCATCCTGAGACCATTCATGTGTGGGGTTGCTTCTCAGCCAAGGGAGTGGGCTCACTCACAATTTTGCCTAAGAACAAAGCCTATGAATAAAGAATGGTACCAACACATCCTCCGAGAGCAACTTATCCCAACCATCCAGGAACAGTTAGGTGACGAACAATGCCTTTTCCAGCATGATGGAGCACCTTTCCATAACGCAAAAGTGATAACTAAGTGGCTCGGGGAACAAAACATCGATATTTTGGGTCCATGGCCAGGAAACTCCCCAGACCTTAATCCCGTTGAGAACTTGTGGTCAAATCCTCAAGACGGGGGTGGACAAAAAAAACCACCAATTCTGACAAACTCACATTGATTATGCAAGAATGGGCTGTCATCAGTCAGGATGTGCATCAACTTCATGTAATTGTCAATAAAAGCCTTTGACACTTATGAAATGCTTGTAGTTATACTTCAGTATTCCATAGTAACATCTGTCAAAAATATCTAAAGTCTCTGAAGCAGCAAACTTTGTGAAAATTAATATTTGCGGCATTATCAAAACTTTTGGCCACGACTGTACACTTAGAAAGTACTGGCAAAAAAAATACTTGAATACAGGAATTGGCATGTATTTGAATATACTCAAATTGTCATGTTTTGTCATATATTGTCTTGTCCTTGTGCTTTCCCTTCTGTTCGTTTCCCCCTGCTGGTCTTATTAGGTTCGTTCCTTTTTTCTATCCCTCTCTCTCCCCCTCCCTCTCTCTCTTCTCTCTATCGTTCCGTTCCTGCTCCCAGCTGTTCCTCATTCTCCTACTCACTCATTTACTCTTTTCACACCTGTCCCCTATTTTGCCCTCTGATTAGAGCCCCTATTTCTCCCCTTGTTTTCCGCTTCTGTCCTTGTCGGATCCTTGTATGATGTTCGCTGTTCTGTGTCCTTGTCTCGCCCTGTCGTGTTTTGTCTTCTTCAGATGCTGCGTGTGAGCAGGTGTCTTAGTCTGCTACGGTCGGTGCCTTCCCGAAGCAACCTGCAGTCAATGGTCGAGTCTCCAGTCAGTCCTCGTTACTACGAGTGGATTTAAGTTTTTTCCTGTTTTGTTTTCTTCTTGTTTTATCCAGGATTATTACTTTTGTCATATACTGGAATAAAGACTCTGTTTTCGTTAAGTCACTTTTGGGTCCTCATTCACCAGCATAACAGAAGGATCCGACCAAGAATGGACCCAGCGACTACGGATTCTCGTAACACTGCCGTCGAGATCCAGGGAGCTATGCTCGGCAGACACGAGCAGGAATTGTCTGCTGCTCGTCATGCCGTTGAGACCCTGGCCGCTCAGGTTTCCGAGCTCTCAGGACAGTTTCAGAGTCTTCGTCTCGTGCCACCAGCTACTTCCTGGTCTTCCGAGTCTCCGGAACCTAGGGTTAATAACCCACCATGTTACTCGGGGCAGCCCACTGAGTGCCGCTCCTTTCTCACCCAGTGTGACATTGTGTTCTCTCTCCAACCCAACACATACTCAAGAGAGAGAGCTCGGATTGCTTACGTCATTTCACTCCTTACTGGTCGGGCTCAAGAGTGGGGCACAGCTATCTGGGAGGCAAGGGCTGAGTGTTCTAACAATTATCTGAACTTTAAAGAGGAGATGATACGGGTTTTTGATCGTTCAGTTTTTGGTAGGGAGGCTTCTAGGGCCCTGGCTTCCCTATGTCAAGGTGATCGATCCATAACTGATTACTCTATAGAGTTTCGCACTCTTGCTGCCTCTAGTGACTGGAACGAGCCGGCGTTGCTCGCTTGTTTTCTGGAGGGACTCCACGCTGAGGTTAAGGATGAGATTCTCTCCCGGGAGGTTCCTTTCAGTGTGGACTCTTTGATTGCACTCGCCATCCGCATAGAACGACGGGTAGATCTTCGTCACCGAGCTCGTGGAAGAGAGCTCGCGTTAACGGTGTTCCCCCTCTCCGCATCGCAACCATCTCCTTCCTCCGGCTCAGAGACTGAGCCCATGCAGCTGGGAGGTATTCGCATCTCGACTAAGGAGAGGGAACGGAGGATCACCAACCGCCTTTGCCTCTATTGCGGTTCTGCTGGACATTTTGTCAATTCATGTCCAGTAAAAGCCAGAGCTCATCAGTAAGCGGAGGGCTACTGGTGAGCGCTACTACTCAGGTCTCTCCATCAAGATCCTGTACTACCATGTCGGTCCATTTACGCTGGACCGGTTCGGCTGCTTCATGCAGTGCCTTGATAGACTCTGGGGCTGAGGGTTGTTTTATGGACGAAGCATGGGCTCGGAAACATGACATTCCTCTCATTTTAACATCTGTTCTGAGTCTGTCCCAATCATAATCTGCTCTTACTAAACGGTGGAATTTCCTTTGTAAGAGCAGAATTTGGTAATCTGTAATTGGTCTTCAACCAGGACAGGAAATGTTTAGGGAAGCCCACACCCATGTTCGCCTTAGATGGTAGTCTTCTCCCCAGTATCAGATATGAGACACTACCTTTAACCCTCACAGTATCTGGTAACCACAGTGAGACCATTTCCTTTTTGATTTTTTGTTCACCTTTTACACCTGTTGTTTTGGGTCATCCCTGGCTAGTATGTCATAATCCTTCTATTAATTGGTCTAGTAATTCGATCCTATCCTGGAACGTTTCTTGTCATGTGAAGTGTTTAATGTCTGCTATCCCTCCTGTTTCTTCTGTCCCCTCTTCTCAGGAGGAACCTGGTGATTTGACAGGAGTGCCGGAGGAATATCATGATCTGCGCACCGTCTTCAGTCGGTCCAGAGCCAACTCCCTTCCTCCTCACCGGTCGTATGATTGTAGTATTGATCTCCTTCCGGGGACCACTCCCCCTCGGGGTAGACTATACTCTCTGTCGGCTCCCGAACGTAAGGCTCTCGAGGATTATTTGTCTGTTTCTCTCGACGCCGGCACCGTAGTGCCTTCTTCCTCTCCCGCCGGAGCGGGGTTTTTTTTTGTTAAGAAGAATGACGGTACTCTGCGCCCCTGCGTGGATTATCGAGGGCTGAAGACATAACGGTTAAGAATCGTTATCCGCTTCCCCTTATGTCGTCAGCCTTCGAGATTCTGCAGGGAGCCAGGTTCTTTACTAAGTTGGACCTTCGTAATGCTTACCATCTCGTGCGCATCAGAGAGGGGGACGAGTGGAAAACGGCGTTTAACACTCCGTTAGGGCATTTTGAGTACCGGGTTCTGCCGTTTGGTCTCGCTAATGCTCCAGCTGTTTTTCAGGCATTAGTTAATGATGTACTGAGAGACATGCTGAACATCTTTGTTTTTGTCTACCTTGACGATATCCTGATTTTTTCACCGTCACTCGAGATTCATGTTCAGCACGTTCGACGTGTACTCCAACGCCTTTTAGAGAATTGTCTCTACGTGAAGGCTGAGAAGTGCGCCTTTCATGTCTCCTCTGTCACATTTCTCGGTTCTGTTATTTCCGCTGAAGGCATTCAGATGGATCCCGCTAAGGTCCAGGCTGTCAGTGATTGGCCCGTTCCAAGGTCACGTGTCGAGTTGCAGCGCTTTCTAGGTTTCGCTAATTTCTATCGGCGTTTCATTCGTAATTTCGGTCAAGTTGCTGCCCCTCTCACAGCTCTTACTTCTGTCAAGACGTGCTTTAAGTGGTCCGGTTCCGCCCAGGGAGCTTTTGATCTCCTCAAGAAGCGTTTTACGTCCGCTCCTATCCTTGTTACTCCTGACGTCACTAAACAATTCATTGTCGAGGTTGACGCTTCAGAGGTGGGCGTGGGAGCCATTCTATCCCAGCGCTTCCAGTCTGACGATAAGGTCCATCCTTGCGCTTATTTTTCTCATCGCCTGTCGCCATCGGAACGCAACTATGATGTGGGTAACCGCGAACTGCTCGCCATCCGCTTAGCCCTAGGCGAATGGCGACAGTGGTTGGGGGGCGACCGTTCCTTTTGTCGTTTGGACTGACCATAAGAACCTTGAGTACATCCGTTCTGCCAAACGACTTAATGCACGTCAAGCTCGTTGGGCGTTGTTTTTCGCTCGTTTCGAGTTTGTGATTTCTTATCGCCCGGGTAATAAGAACACCAAGCCTGATGCCTTATCCCGTCTCTTTAGTTCTTCTGTGGCTTCTACCGATCCCGAGGGGATTCTTCCTTATGGGCGTGTTGTCGGGTTGACTGTCTGGGGAATTGAGAGACAGGTTAAGCAAGCACTCACTCACACTGCGTCGCCGCGCGCTTGTCCTAGTAACCTTCTTTTCGTTCCTGTTTCTACTCGTCTGGCTGTTCTTCAGTGGGCTCACTCTGCCAAGTTAGCTGGCCATCCCGGTGTTCGAGGTACACTTGCTTCTATTCGCCAGCGGTTTTGGTGGCCTACTCAGGAGCGTGACACGCGCCGTTTCGTGGCTGCTTGTTCGGACTGCGCGCAGACTAAGTCAGGTAACTCTCCTCCTGCCGGTCGTCTCAGACCGCTTCCCATTCCTTCTCGACCATGGTCTCACATCGCCTTAGACTTCATTACCGGTCTGCCTTCGTCTGCGGGGAAGACTGTGATTCTTACGGTTGTCGATAGGTTCTCTAAGGTGGCACATTTCATTCCCCTCGCTAAGCTTCCTTCCGCTAAGGAGACGGCACAAATCATCATTGAGAATGTGTTCAGAATTCATGGCCTCCCGTTAGACGCCGTTTCAGACAGAGGTCCGCAATTCACGTCACAGTTTTGGAGGGAGTTCTGTCGTTTGATTGGTGCTTCCGTCAGTCTCTCTTCCGGTTTTCATCCCCAGTCTAACGGTCAAGCAGAAAGGGCCAATCAGACGATTGGTCGCATATTACGCAGCCTTTCTTTTAGAAACCCTGCGTCTTCGGCAGAACAGCTCCCCTGGGCAGAATACGCTCACAACTCGCTTCCTTCGTCTGCTACCGGGCTATCTCCTTTTCAGAGTAGTCTGGGGTACCAGCCTCCTCTGTTCTCGTCCCAGCTCGCCGAGTCCAGCGTTCCCTCCGCTCAGGCGTTTGTCCAACGTTGTGAGCGCACCTGGAGGAGGGTGAGGTCTGCACTTTGCCGTTACAGGGCGCAGACTGTGAGAGCCGCCAATAAACGTAGGATTAAGAGTCCTAGGTATTGTCGCGGCCAGAGAGTGTGGCTTTCCACTCGTAACCTTCCCCTTACGACAGCTTCTCGTAAGTTGACTCCGCGGTTCATTGGTCCATTCCGTGTCTCCCAGGTTGTCAATCCTGTCGCTGTGCGACTGCTTCTTCCGCGACATTTTCGTCGCATCCACCCTGTCTTCCATGTCTCCTGTGTCAAGCCCTTTCTTCGCGCCCCCGTTCGTCTCCCCCCCCCCCCCTGTCATTGTCGAGGGCGCACCTATTTACAAGGTACGTAGGATCATGGACATGCGTTCTCGGGGACGTGGTCACCAGTACTTAGTGGATTGGGAGGGTTACGGTCCTGAGGAGAGGAGTTGGGTTCCATCTCGGGACGTGCTGGACCGTTCGCTGATTGATGATTTCCTCCGTTGCCGCCAGGATTCCTCCTCGAGTGCGCAAGGAGGCGCTCGGTGAGTGGGGGGGTACTGTCATGTTTTGTCATATATTGTCTTGTCCTTGTGCTTTCCCTTCTGTTCGTTTCCCCCTGCTGGTCTTATTAGGTTCGTTCCTTTTTTTCTATCCCTCTCTCTCCCCCTCCCTCTCTCTCTTCTCTCTATCGTTCCGTTCCTGCTCCCAGCTGTTCCTCATTCTCCTACTCACTCATTTACTCTTTTCACACCTGTCCCCTATTTTTCCCTCTGATTAGATCCCCTATTTCTCCCCTTGTTTTCCGCTTCTGTCCTTGTCGGATCCTTGTATGATGTTCGCTGTTCTGTGTCCTTGTCTCGCCCTGTCGTGTTTTGTCTTCTTCAGATGCTGCGTGTGAGCAGGTGTCTTAGTCTGCTACGGTCGGTGCCTTCCCGAAGCAACCTGCAGTCAATGGTCGAGTCTCCAGTCAGTCCTCGTTACTACGAGTGGATTTAAGTTTTTTCCTGTTTTGTTTTCTTCTTGTTTTATCCAGGATTATTACTTTTGTCATATACTGGAATAAAGACTCTGTTTTCGTTAAGTCGCTTTTGGGTCCTCATTCACCAGCATAACACAAATACACAGTATTTACACAAATATTTAAATACTGCCATGCATTTATAGGAAATTATTTTAAAATACTTTCAGATACTTCAGATAGAAGTAGCTGATCCAGGCCATATTATTTGAAAATACTAAAATGCATAGCAAATAAGTATTTACTGTAAAAAAAATACACACACTATTTACAAGGCTTTCACCAGAGCCATGTCTCTCTTTCTTTCGTTCCCTATCTCATTCTTTCTGTGTCCTTTTTACTCCTTCCCTCTCGGTCTCTACCTAACACACGCTGATTCAGTCAATAATTAATCATTCAGCCTAGTAGTAGGGGTGTCAAACATATGGCCTGTGGGCCGGATCCGGCCGGCCAGGTGGTCCAATCCGGCCCGCAGGTGATTCTTTGTGTTACTAAAACCAAATTGAAACTGTGTAGAAATTACAATGGTTTCTTGACCGTGTCCAGCTCACTAATAATCAGCTAAATAGAAGCTAGCAAGCTGGCAAGGGAGCATCGGAAATTCCAAAAACAATAGAGGACAATTTCTTTCTAATTTTGACAGCGAGGAAATATAACACATTCTTAGTCCGGCCCCCCAAACCTCGTTGAAGACAGAATGCGGCCCACGGGGCAAAATGTATTTGAAATCCTAGAGAGACCATCTATGTGGCGGAGAGAGAGAGAGAGAATGGGAAATATGAAGTGATTGAGAAAGGGAGGGAGGGAGATGGAGAGAGATAAAGAGAGATGGGGAGAGAGATATGAGGGATAGAGTGAGACACAGAGTGAGGAAAAGAGGGAGATAGAGAAAGATAAAGTGAGAGAGAGAGAGAGAGAGAAAGGGAGGGGGAGGAAGGTAGAGAGAGCTTGCCCTCTGATTGCTTAAAGACAACATTGAGGGATGGAGATAGAAGAGAGGAGGTTATTCAAGTAAATCATTAAAGCTAAAGCAGAACATTACTGCTAGGCTCAGTGGGCTGTAATAAGACTGTAGAGCAGCTGAATTAGCCTTCAGAATTAGCCTTAGGCACTTCTCATGGACACACACAGAGTCAAACGCCTAGTGTAGGTCAGGTTGCTGATGTGTGTGTGTGAGGGCGCTTGCTTGTATGTGTGCAGTATGTGTGTGTTGACCTTGAGTTTTGGTAGAAGACAGAGGAGAGGATAGCAGAGTCACGGTATACAACGCCTTGAAAACCATAGAGTATACTGGTGGTATGTTTTCTCCTCTTTACCACGTGGACGCTTTGGTCTATCGATCACACTAATTATTTGTGTGCATGTGCCTCACTGCGTGCGTGCGTGTGTATGGGCATGCGTGAGTGTGTGTGTGAATGTGTGTGTAAATGTGTGTGCGTGCGTGCGTGCACGTGCAGGGTGAGAGAGATAAATCATGATAACTACAAGGGGATGACAGGATGACTGCAGGACATAGAGAGGCAGGAGGACTGAGTTATAGTGCCTTCCATCCCCCTCTCTCTCTACCAATCTACTGCTCTCTCCTTCCATCCGTCTTGCTTTCCGCCGATCTCCCTCTCTCCTCTCCCTCCCTTGGAGAGTTATATATGTGAGGTGGGAGCAGTCAGGATGAGGCAATAATACACACACACATTGGCTTTCCTCCAGTGGTCAAACTGCCCCGTAAATAAAGTCACAGAGCCAAGCTGAGCTGAGCCAGACTGAACCAGGACAACTATACAGAACTAATAAGAGTCTGTAGCTACACTGCAGAGAGAGGGGGATGGAGGAAGAGAGAGAGGGATGGAGGAAGAGAGAGAGAGGTGGGAGGAAGAGAGGGAGAGAAGGATGGATGGATGGACAGAGAGAAACAGAAGTATGAGAGGAGCTAAAAAGAGAGAGTGTGTCATGCAGGTGAAAGAGGACCCAAAAGCGACTTGGCGAAAACAGAGTCTTTAATCCAGTAAAGTAAATACAATCAAAAAAACACAACTTTCACTCGAAATGACGAGGACAAACTGGAGACTCGATCTTGAACAGCAGGTGAACAGCAGGTTGCCTCGGGAAGGCACTTGAACCAGACAGACTCAGACACCTGCTCACCACGCAGCATCTGAGGAAAACACGACACGACAGGGCGATACACAAACACAGCACGGTGAATTCTAGACAAGGAACCGACAGGGCAGAAACGAATAACAAGGAGAGAAATAGGGACTCTAATCAGGGAAAAGGATCGGGAACAGGTGTGGGAAGACTAAATGATTGATTAGGGGAATGGGAACAGCTGGGAGCAGGAACGGAACGATAGAGAGAAGAGAGAGCGAGAGAGTGAGAGAGGGAGGGGGGGAGAGAGAGGGATAGAAAGAGGGAAAGAACCTAATAAGACCAGCAGAGGGAAACGAATAGAATGGGAAGCACAGGGACAAGACAAGATAATAAATGACAAAACATGACAGTACCCCCCACTCACCGAGCGCCTCCTGGCGCACTCGAGGAGGAATCCTGGCGGCAACGGAGGAAATCATCAATGAGTGAACGGTCCAGCACGTCCCGAGACGGAACCCAACTCCTCTCCTCAGGACCGTAACCCTCCCAATCCACTAAGTATTGGTGACCCCGTCCCCGAGAACGCATGTCCATGATCTTATGTACCTTGTAAATAGGTGCGCTCTCGACAAGGACGGGAGGGGGGGGGAAGACGAACGGGAGTGCGAAGAAAGGGCTTGACACAGGAGACATGGAAGACAGGATGGACGCGACGAAGATGTCGCGGAAGAAGCAGTCGCACAGCGACAGGATTGACGACCTGGGAGACACGGAACGGACCAATGAACCGCGGAGTCAACTTACGAGAAGCTGTCGTAAGAGGAAGGTTGCGAGTGGAAAGCCACACTCTCTGGCCGCAACAATACCTTGGACTCTTAATCCTGCGTTTATTGGCGGCTCTCACAGTCTGTGCCCTGTAACGGCAAAGTGCAGACCTCACCCTCCTCCAGGTGCGCTCACAACGTTGGACAAACGCTTGAGCGGAGGGAACGCTGGACTCGGCAAGCTGGGATGAGAACAGAGGAGGCTGGTAACCCAGACTACTCTGAAACGGAGATAACCCGGTAGCAGACGAAGGAAGCGAATTGTGAGCGTATTCTGCCCAGGGGAGCTGTTCTGCCCAAGACGCAGGGTTTCTGAAAGAAAGGCTGCGTAGTATGCGACCAATCGTCTGATTGGCCCTCTCTGCTTGACCGTTAGACTGGGGATGAAACCCGGAAGAGAGACTGACGGACGCACCAATCAAACGACAGAACTCCCTCCAAAACTGTGACGTGAATTGCGGGCCTCTGTCTGAAACGGCGTCTAACGGGAGGCCATGAATTCTGAATATATTCTCGATAATGATTTGTGCCGTCTCCTTAGCGGAAGGAAGTTTAGCGAGGGGAATGAAATGTGCCGCCTTAGAGAACCTATCGACAACCGTAAGAATCACAGTCTTCCCCGCAGACAAAGGCAGACCGGTAATGAAGTCTAGGGCGATGTGAGACCATGGTCGAGAAGGAATGGGGAGCGGTCTGAGACGACCGGCAGGAGGAGAGTTACCCGACTTAGTCTGCGCGCAGTCCAAACAAGCAGCCACGAAACGGCGCGTGTCACGCTCCTGAGTCGGCCACCAAAAGCGCTGGCGAATAGACGCAAGAGTGCCTCGAACACCGGGATGACCAGCTAACTTGGCAGAGTGAGCCCACTGAAGAACAGCCAGACGAGTGGAAACAGGAACGAAAAGGAGGTTACTAGGACAAGCGCGCGGCGACGCAGTGTGCGTGAGTGCTTGCTTAACCTGTCTTTCAATTCCCCAGACTGTTAACCCGACAACACGCCCATAAGGAAGAATCCCCTCGGGATCAGTAGAAGCCACAGAAGAACTAAACAGACGGGATAAGGCATCAGGCTTGGTGTTCTTGCTACCCGGACGGTAAGAAATCACAAACTCGAAACGAGCGAAAAACAACGCCCAACGAGCTTGACGGGCATTAAGTCGTTTGGCAGAACGGATGTACTCAAGGTTCTTATGGTCTGTCCAAACGACAAAAGGGACGGTCGCCCCTCCAACCACTGTCGCCATTCGCCTAGGGCTAAGCGGATGGCGAGCAGTTCACGGTTACCCACATCATAGTTGCGCTCAGATGGCGACAGGCGATGAGAAAAATAAGCGCAAGGATGAACCTTATCGTCAGACTGGAAGCGCTGGGATAGAATGGCTCCCACGCCTACCTCTGAAGCGTCAACCTCGACAATGAATTGTCTAGTGACGTCAGGAGTAACGAGGATAGGAGCGGACGTAAAACGTTCCTTTAGAAGATCAAAAGCTCCCTGGGCGGAACCGGACCACTTAAAACACGTCTTGACAGAAGTAAGAGCTGTGAGAGGGGCAGCAACTTGACCGAAATTACGAATGAAACGCCGATAGAAATTAGCGAAACCTAAAAAGCGCTGCAACTCGACACGTGACCTTGGAACGGGCCAATCACTGACAGCTTGGACCTTAGCGGAATCCATCTGAATGCCTTCAGCGGAAATAACGGAACCGAGAAAAGTAACGGAGGAGACATGAAAAGAGCACTTCTCAGCCTTTACGTAGAGACAATTCTCTAAAAGGCGCTGTAGAACACGTCGAACGTGCTGAACATGAATCTCGAGTGACGGAGAAAAAATCAGGATATCGTCAAGATAGACAAAAACAAAGATGTTCAGCATGTCTCTCAGAACATCATTAACTAATGCCTGAAAAACAGCTGGCGCATTGGCGAGACCGAACGGCAGAACCCGGTACTCAAAATGCCCTAACGGAGTGTTAAACGCCGTTTTCCACTCGTCCCCCTCTCTGATGCGCACGAGATGGTAAGCGTTACGAAGGTCCAACTTAGTAAAGCACCTGGCTCCCTGCAGAATCTCGAAGGCTGATGACATAAGGGGAAGCGGATAACGATTCTTAACCGTTATGTCATTCAGCCCTCGATAATCCACGCAGGGGCGCAGAGTACCGTCCTTCTTCTTAACAAAAAGAACCCCGCCCCGGCCGGAGAGGAAGAAGGCACTATGGTACCGGCGTCAAGAGACACAGACAAATAATCCTCGAGAGCCTTACGTTCGGGAGCCGACAGAGAGTATAGTCTACCCCGAGGAGGAGTGTTCCCCGGAAGGAGATCAATACTACAATCATACGACCGGTGAGGAGGAAGGGAGTTGGCTCGGGACCGACTGAAGACCGTGCGCAGATCATGATATTCCTCCGGCACTCCTGTCAAATCGCCAGGTTCCTCCTGAGAAGTAGGGACAGAAGAAACGGGAGGGATGGCAGACATTAAACACTTCACATGACAAGAAACGTTCCAGGATAGGATAGAATTACTAGACCAATTAATAGAAGGATTATGACATACTAGCCAGGGATGACCCAAAACAACAGGTGTAAACGGTGAACGGAAAATCAAAAAAGAAATAGTCTCACTGTGGTTACCAGATACTGTGAGGGTTAAAGGTAGTGTCTCAAATCTGATACTGGGAAGATGACTACCATCTAAGGCGAACATGGGCGTAGGCTTCATCTAACTCTCTGAAAGGAATGTCATGTTTCCGAACCCATGCTTCGTCCATGAAACAACCCTCAGCCCCAGAGTCTATCAAGGCACTACATGTAGCACCCGAACCGGTCCAGCGTAGATGGACCGACAAAGTAGTACAGGATTTTGATGGAGAGACTTGAGTAGTTGCGCTCACCTGTAGCCCTCCGCTTACAGATGAGCTCTGGCTTTTACTGGACATGAATTAACAAAATGTCCAGCAACTCCGCAATAGAGGCACAGGCGGTTGGTGATCCTCCGTTCCCTCTCCTTAGTCGAGATGCGAATCCCTCCCAGCTGCATGGGCTCAGTCTCTGAGCCAGAGGAGGGAGATGGTTGCGATGCAGAGCAGGGAAACACCGTTGATGCGAGCTCTCTTCCACGAGCCCGGTGACGAAGATCTACCCGTCGTTCTATGCGGATGGCGAGAGCAATCAAAGAGTCCACATCTGAAGGAACCTCCCGGGAGAGAATCTCATCCTTAACCACTGCGTGGAGTCCCTCCAGAAAACGAGCGAGCAGCGCCGGCTCGTTCCACTCACTAGAGGCAGCAAGAGTGCGAAACTCAATAGAATAATCCGTTATGGACCGTTCACCTTGGCATAAGGAAGCCAGGGCCCTAGAAGCCTCCCTACCAAAAACTGAACGGTCAAAAACCCGAATCATCTCCTCTTTAAAGTTCTGGAACTTGTTAGAGCAATCAGCCCTTGCCTCCCAGATAGCTGTGCCCCATTCTCGAGCCCGGCCAGTAAGGAGTGAAATGACGTAAGCAACCCGCGCTCTCTCTCTAGAGTATGTGTTGGGTTGGAGAGAGAACACAATCTCACACTGCGTGAGAAAGGAGCGGCACTCAGTGGGCTGCCCGGAGTAGCAAGGTGGGTTATTAACCCTAGGTTCTGGAGGCTCGGCAGGCCAGGAAGTAACAGGTGGCACGAGACGTAGACTCTGGAACTGTCCAGAGAGGTCGGAAACCTGAGCGGCCAGGTTCTCCACGGCATGGCGAGCAGCAGACAATTCCTGCTCGTGTCTGCCGAGCATGGCTCCTTGGATCTCGACGGCAGTGTAACGAGCGTCTGAAGTCGCTGGGTCCATTCCTTGGTCGGTTCCTTCTGTCATGCAGGTGAAAGAGGACCCAAAAGCGACTTGGCGAAAACAGAGTCTTTAATCCAGTAAAGTAAATACAATCAAAAAACACAACTTTCACTCGAAATGACGAGGACAAACTGGAGACTCGATCTTGAACAGCAGGTGAACAGCAGGTTGCCTCGGGAAGGCACTTGAACCAGACAGACTCAGACACCTGCTCACCACGCAGCATCTGAGGAAAACACGACACGACAGGGCGATACACAAACACAGCACGGTGAATTCTAGACAAGGAACCGACAGGGCAGAAACGAATAACAAGGAGAGAAATAGGGACTCTAATCAGGGAAAAGGATCGGGAACAGGTGTGGGAAGACTAAATGATTGATTAGGGGAATGGGAACAGCTGGGAGCAGGAACGGAACGATAGAGAGAAGAGAGAGCGAGAGAGTGAGAGAGGGAGGGGGAGAGAGAGGGATAGAAAGAGGGAAAGAACCTAATAAGACCAGCAGAGGGAAACGAATAGAATGGGAAGCACAGGGACAAGACAAGATAATAAATGACAAAACATGACAGAGTGGGGTGAGATGCCCAAACCCAAAGCAATGGCCGAATACCCATACCTGTGTACTACAAGCTTAAACTGCATACTATGTACTCATTGTCGCATTCTATTTGGCACGTACCGTTTAGCGAAAAGTATGCAGTATCTCATGGCCGCATCGCAGGAGTGGCTCCTGATTGGCTCAGTAGGTTATAGGAGTTATAGGCAGAATATCACATTCAACATATAATGTAGACCCTATAGCCCATCTATCCTATTTAAAAAAAAAAGTGAAACAAAAAAAACTGTTCTATTTTGTTAGTTACAAAGGGAAACCCCGATGACACGAGTTTGCCTTTCATGCTCGCTTCGAGGCAAGCAACACTGAAGTATGCATGATAGCACCTGCTGTTCTGGACGACTGTGTGATAACGCTCTCAATAGCCGATGTGAGCAAGACCTTTGAACAGGTCAACATTCACAAAGCCGCGGGGCCAGACGGACCAACTGGCAAATGTCTTCACTGACATTTTCTACCTCTCCCTGACCGAGTCTGTAATACCTACATGTTTCAAGCAGACCACCATAGTCCCTGTGCCCAAGAAATCGAAGGTAACCTGCCTAAATGATTACCGCCCAGTAGCATTCACGTCGGTAGCCATGAAGTGCTTTGAAAGGCTGGTCATGGCTCACATCAACAGCTTCCTCTCAGATACCCTAGACTCCAATTCGCAAACCACCCCAACAGATCCACAGATGACACATTCTCAATCGTACTCCACACTGCCCTTTCCCACCTGGACATAAGGAACACCTGTGTGAGAATGCTGTACATTGACTACAGCTCAGCGTTCAACACCATAATGCCCACGAAGCTCATCACTAAGCTAAGTACCCTGGGACTAAACACCTCCCTCTGCAACTGGATCCTGGTCTTCCTGACGGGCCACCTCCAGGTGGTAAGGTTAATGCAACAACACGTCCGCCACGCTGATCCTCAACACTGGGGCCCCTCAGAGATGTGTACTTAGTCCCATCCTGTACTCCAGGTTCACCCATGACTGTGTGGCCAAACACGACTCCAACACCGTCATTAAGTTTTCTGACGACACAACAGTGTTAGGCCTGATCACCGACAACGATGAGACAGGCTATAGGGAGGAGGTCAGAGACCTGGCAGTGTGGTGCAAGGACAACAACCTCTCCCTCAATGTGAGCAAGACAAAGGAGCTGATCGTGGACTACAGGAAAGATGGGTCGAACAGGCCCCCATTAACATCGACGGGGCTGTAGTGGAGCAGGTCGAGAGTTTTAAGTTCCTTAGTATCCACATCACCAACGAACTATCATGGTCCAAACACACCAAGACAGTCGTTAAGATGGCAAGACAACCCCTTTTGCCCCTCAGGAGACTGAAAAGATTTGGCTGCACCATCGAGAGCATCCTGACCGGTTGCATCACCGCCTGTATGGCAACTGCTCGGCATATGACCGTAAGGCGCTACAGAGAGTAGTGCGTACGGCCCAGTACATCACTGGAGCCAAGCTTCCTGCCATCCAGGACCTATATACTAGGTGTCAGAGGAAAGACCCCAAAATTGTCAGAGACCAATTATCCGCTACCGCACGGCAAGCGGTACCGGAGTGCCAAGTCTAGGACCAAAATGGTCCTTAACAGCTTCTAACCCCAAACTATAAGACTGCTGAACAATTCATCAAATTGCCACCAGACTATTTATAATAATAAATAATAATATATGCCATTTAGCAGACGCTTTTATCCAAAGCGACTTACAGTCATGCGTGCATACATTCTACGTATGGGTGGTCCCGGGGTTCGAACCCACTACCCTGGCGTTACAAGCGCCATGCTCTACCAACTGAGCTACAGAAATTTACATTGACACCCTCCCCCCCTTCAATTTGCTTTGTACACTGCTGCTACTCGCTGTTTATTATGTATGCATAGTCACTTCATTCCTATCTTCATTCCTATCTCCATGTACAAATTACCCCGACTAACTTGTACCCTCGCACATTGACTCGGTATCAGTACCCCCTATAGCCTCGTTATTGTTATTTTATTGCATTACTTTGATTGTTTTTTACTTTCGTTTATTTAGTAAATATTTTCTTAAGTCTTTCTTGAACTGCACTGTTGGTTAAGGGCTTATAAGTAAACATTTCGCTGTAAGGTATACACTTGTTGTATTCGGCACGTGACAAATAAAGTTTGATTTGATGTATGGTAATTTAGCTAGCTAGCTTGCTGTTGTTAGCTAATTTGTCCTGGGATATAAACATTGGGTTGTTATTTTACCTGAAATGCACAAGGTCCTCTACTCCGACAATTAATCCACAGATAAAAGGATGAATCGAGTTTGTTTCTAGTTCTCAGGCTTCTTCTTCAGAATTTATATGGCGGTTGGCAACCAACTTTAAGGTGCATTACCACAACCAACTGGACTGGAGTGTGGACCTCAGTTCATCTTTCAATCGCCCACGTGGGTATATGGTCCTAAAAACCAATGAGGAGATGGAAGAGCCAGGACTTGCAGTGTGTCAAAGTGTCACAAACAGAACCAAGTTCTATTTTAGCGCCTGACTAGGCAGACGCTCGTTGATGCGTGCGAGCAGTGTGGGTGCAATAATTTAATAACATGTATGTGTACATTTATTTTGCGAAGAGAGAGGTGTGGTCAGCATGTCAGGCTTGATCCATAAATGTAATAATTAAATAGGTAGCCTAGCCTACAAAACTAAAACATTCCATATGTTCAAATCAAAATGCCTGATTAACATGACATCAATAACGCAGCTACATGTAGCCTATGATGCAATACTCATGATTATTTTAAGGAGAACAAAATCTACTTAGCCTACATTTTAACATCACTGCAGAAGCGATTCGGCACCTTCTCAATTAAGTAGCCTAGTTTTTTAGTTTGGCTACTTGAATAGATCTAGGCACTATCACTACCACCTCTTCCAATGCATTGTGGAAAAGTGTGCATCACATTCTACTAGATGAAGTTCTGAAATGAGTATTACATCCTGGCATTTAAATCATACCCTGAATATTTGCCTACGAAGAATGCGTCATGCACAATTGCGTTGTTTCCAACAATTCCTTGATTTCGCTAGAGCATCTCCATATCTGATTGATCAGCTGTTTTCAAAGCCTAAATTAGTATGACAGGGATTATCAACTAGTCAGTCATGGGTAGATTTTTTTTCTTGAGTGGATGGTTAGGGGGACAGAACCCAATTACAAATCATTTGTGGACTGCAAATTGACCGCAAGAATCCCAAACACATATGTTTGATGAATAATTTCAAACCTTGCTTATATTTCTTTACGATCACATCTCTCGATTATGTGTGGGAACACTTGAGGACAGATTTCGTCAATTAAAATCCCTTGGAGCTGATTTCCTAGTGTTTTTACAGTCAGTTAAATTTTAAGTCGGAAGTTTACATACACTTAGGTTGGAATCATTAAAACTTGCTTTCAACCACTCCACAAATGTATTATTAACAAACTATAGTTTTGGCAAGTCTACTTTGTGCATGACACTAGTAATTTTTCCAGCGATATTTTACAGACAGCTTATTTAACTTATAATTCACTGTATCACAATTCCAGTGGGTCAGAAGTTTACACACACTAAGTTGACTGTGCCTTTAAACAGCTTGGAAAATTCCAGAAAATAATGCCATGGCTTAAGAAGCTGCTGATAGGCTAATTGACATAATTTGAGTCAATTGGAGGTGTACCTGTGGATGTATTTCAAGGACTACCTTCAAACTCAGTGCCTCTTTGATTGAC